>NC_081409.1:320988487-321294320 GCF_030272615.1 Cryptomeria japonica | reverse complement strand
TGAGATAGGACAAATCAGGTATGGAAGTGCAAAAGAAGAATTAGAAGCTACAGAAGAAGAGCCAGTCATCAGTCTAGAGGAAGCTAAATGGAACAGATGACATTGATTAACAGAACCATCAAGGTTATGTCCACAAGTGTGTTAAATACAAGTGATCAATGAACCAAATCATGAAGGAACTTGTAGCATCAAAGATGTAGGTATTGATACTATATATACTTTTACTGAACCACTTGAAGACAAGTCAGAAACTTCATCTTATGAATTTGATAACTCAGACATGAGCTCTATTTATAACAACAACTATTCAACAACACATTATGACTACTCTATCATGAACGTTGAGATGTTGTCTGTTGACCCTGTTACTATCACGCCATGGTATGTAGTCCAGTTTGTAGTAGGTGATGATGCTATAAGTAGGTTGGTTGGGTTAGGTCCAATAAATACTAACATGAATTTTCATAATCATGTTGTAACTCTTCCTAGTCTTGAGACACATACACAAGGTAGTCTTCTGGAACTTGACTAGTCGATCTAAAGTCATGATGATAGTACTGCGAAGTCCCTTGAATTGGTTCAAAATTTATCCCTAATACATCTAGAACTAATTGACTATACTTTGCAAGACCAGCTCATTAATATACCTACTTTTACCAATGACTATACATTAGCCTATTACCTCAATGCAGTTGAACCTATGGACTCTTCCACCAATGAACAGAGTGAAAACATGACTGAAACAAATATCAAGTATCTTAGTCGCAAATAAAAAAAATAAAAATGAAAGATCTGATGGCGAAAACCATATTGTGGCAGTATCAGAATCCAAAAAAGAGAAAATAAAGGATGTACCTAAGGGTGAAAACCTCTATGAGGTGCCTGAAGGTGAGATACTTGATATACTGCCAAGTCATTTTTAGGAAAGTTCTTCTATACTGATCGAGCCAACTCAGCCAGTAAACATTGGGAGTCAAGAGACACCACACATCATTCATTTAGCTCAATCACTATCAGCAAAAGAGTTAAAAGATTTCAACAACCTCTTTTCAGAAAAGAAGATCAACTTTGCATGGACGTACTCAGATATGCTAGGACTAGATCCCTATCTCATCATGCATCATCTCTCTATTACACTAGGAGTTAAACAAATCTAGAAAAAACTCCTTAAGATGCATCCTCACGTGGCATTGCTAGTCAAGGCTGGACTAGGAAAAATGCTAAAAGATGGATTTATTAGAGCTATAGACTACGCAAAATGGAGATATCAAACATAGTACCTATATCAAAGGTAGACAAATCTATTAGAGTTTGCACAGACTTCAGGGATCTCAACAAAGCATGTCCGAAAGACAATTTTCCAATACCCAATATTGATATGATAGTGGATATGACTGTTGGATATGAGATGTATTCATTAATGGATGGATTCTATGGTTACAATTAGATCAAAATAGCTCTTGAGGATTAAGAAAAGATAACCTTCACATGTGCATGGGGCACCTTTTGCTGGAATGTTATACCCTTTGGACTAAAAAATGCAGAAGCAACTTACCAAAGAGTAGTAACCACTATCTTCCATGATATGATGCATAAAAACATGGAAGATTATGTTGATGACACCCTAGTAAAGATCATGAAGAAATCTATGCATATTCAAGAACTAGGCCTCATACTGGATAGAATGGAAAGATTCAAGCTCCGATTAAATCCTAAAAAGTGTGCATTTGGAGTAACATCAGGAAAATTGCTTGGTTACATAATTTCAAAGAAAGGAATCAAGGTTGACCCTGAAAAGGTCCAAGCTATAATGGAAATGCCTCCGCCCAATAATATCAATCAAATGAGAAGTTTATAGGGCCATCTTTAGTCAATAAGGCACTTTATATCTTAGCTAGTAGACAAAGCTCAACCCTTCACAAAGGTATTAAGGAAAGAAGTCCAATACAACCGGGATAAAGATTGTGAACAACATTTAAAACAAATCAAAGATTATCTTTCTAATCCACCCATATTAATGCCACCGATTCAAGGTAAGTCATTGATTCTATACATATCAGCTATAGATACTTCACTAGGAGCACTTCTGGCACAACAAGATGAAAATAAAAGAGAGAGAGATATATATTATATCAGCAGAACATTAGTGTCTTATGAAATGAACTACACTATAATAGAGAAAGCATGCTTGGCATTAGTCTTTGCATCACAAAAATTAAGGCACTATATGTTAGCACACTCTATTAAGCTGGTAGCTAAGATTGATCCACTCAAATATCTTCTCAGCAAAGCAACACTCATAGGAAGACTGGCTAAATGGGTCATGGTTCTTACAAAATTTGATATTGAATATGTGGAACATAAAGCCATCAAAGGACAAGTTATTGCAGACCAACTTGCTAATGCTCCACTTGAAGACAGTCAACCTCTGCATATAGAATTTCTGGATGAATCAATCATGCACCTTACTCAACAATCATGGAAGATGTTCTTTGATGGGTCTTTCACTCAACATGGTTTTGGTGTCAGAATACTTTTTACTCCCCAAAAATATTCAATCCCAAAATCTTACAATAATCTCTTCCCTTGCACAAATAACATTGCAGAATATGAAGCTTTGGTAAATGGGATCAAGCTAGCCATCGAGTGGAAGATTGTTGAATTACACATCTATGGAGATTCTCAACTCATTATCAACCAAATCAATGATCTATATCAAACTAGAGATGAGAAAATGATGCCTTATAAGAGAATGGTGGATGATCTCAAGAAATATGTTACCTTCATCTCATTTCAGCAGATCCCCAGATCAACAAATAGAGCAGCAGATACAATGGCCACCTTGGAGTCTATACCATAGCTATAGGAATCCAACTTTCACTTTGAATTCTTGGTGGAAGAGTTACATTATCCTTCCTATGATTCTCTCAAGTCCCAAATGATCTATTCTATTATTGGACATGACTCATCTCGCTATAGCCACATTTACTCTTACCTGCGTGACCAAGTTGTCCCTACAAATATTTCCCGAAATGAAAAGAGGAACCTAATTCGAAATGCATCATGATATGTCATAATTTCTAACGACCTATTTAGGCAAGGTTTAGATAGTACTTTTCTTAGATGTCTAGAAACTGAGGAGTCTCAACATGCATTATTCGAAGTTCATGAAGGTGTTTGCAGATCCCATTTGAATGGTTTAACTTTGGCATGGAAACTACTAAGGGTTGGCTACTACTGGCTAGACATGGAGAAAGAAGATATAAGGTCTTCTAAAACCTATGAAAAGTGTTAGCTACATGGGCACCTTATACATGCTCCAACAAGGGATCTCATACCCTTTGTTACACACTAGCCCTTTCAATAATGGACATTTGATCTAATTGGCCAAATATATCCTGCATCATCTAACAGACACAAGTTTATTATAACTACCACTAAGTACTTTACTAAGTGGGTAGAAGCGGTTCCGCTCATCAAAGCAACTTGTAAACAAGTAGCCTTGTTCATTCTTAATTATATCATCTGCAGGTATGGTATACCTTCATCCATTATAACTAACAATGGAGGATAGTTCAAGAACAAAGATCTAAGTGAACTCTATGAAAAATTCAAAATAAAATAACGCTGGTCATCTGTGTACTACCCTCAAAGTAATGGACAAGCCGAAGCATCTAACAAGAATCTATTGACTATCTTGCATAGAATAGTAAATAAATCTGGAAAGGATTGATATCTACAACTCAATTTTGTCCTATGGGCTTATAGAACAAGTATCAGAACACCTACCAAGGCTACACCTTTTCTTTGGTGTATGGGTCCGAAGTAGTATTACCTATTGAAGTAGAAATACTGTCTCTAAGAGTTTCTTTTCAAGGTCTTGTTACTGATGAAGACTACAAAATAGCTAGATTGCAAGAACTTGAATTGTTGGATGAATGTCGGCAAGTGGCATTTGATCATATAAGATAATATCAAAAGAGAATGTCTAGAGGTTATAACAAAAAGGTTCAACAACAAGGATTTCAGGTTGCTGACCTTAACTTAGAGAAAATCCTAAGAATCAACAGTTTCAAGACAACAAAGGGAAGTTTGAACCCAATTGGCTGGGTCCCGATATTGTTATTGCAGTGTTTGGCTCTGGTGCCTATCAACTCTCAACATCAGAAGGAGAACAACTTCGTGAACCGATCAACACCATCCACTTGAAGAAATTATTCACCTAAATATTCTCTGCTCTAGCGGTCTATGCAGCTAAAAAGTCCTAAAGAAATCCTAAAAATCAGAAAAAGTCCCGAAGAAATCCTAAAAATCATAAAAAGTCCTGAAGAAATCCTAAAAATAAAAAAAAGTCCTAAAGAAATCCAAAAAATTAGAAAAAGTCCTAAAGAAATCCTAAAAAATCAGAAAAAGTCTTGAAGAAATCCTAAAAATAGGAAAAAGTCCTGAAGAAATCCCCCCCCAAAAAAAAGAAAAGAAAAGAAAAAAAAAAAAAAGGGAAAAAGAGAGAAAATGCCTTGATGAAAACTTGGTAAATAGGCACCTTGGTAAAAAAAAAAGGAATCTTTGCCAAGCAGGTGAAAACTTGGCAAACAGGTGCCTCTTGTACTCAAGTGCTCCATCTATCAATGCAATGTTGGCATTCCCGCTTTCATGCATTCTTGCTTTGGGTTGTACATATTTTAGTCACTTTTGTGACATCCTGGTTTTTTGGAACCCTCGTGGCTTAAAACTGGTCAATGTCCTAGTCTTAGGGTAACCGACTGAGCAATTTAAATGTCCTAAGTAGTATCAACCAAGCCATCTTTACGTTAGTAAAACTTGGTCATCCACTCTGAGTCAGTCACCTGTCTTCTGACAACTGAAGATTTTTATCATTGAGTACACAAGAAAAACAACATTACTAAAAACAATCACTAAACAGTTTGAGCTATGCATGAAAATTTTCTTTGTGTGTTGTCTTTTATATTGGTTTTCGATTATTATCCCTCTAAGTAACTCGAGGAAGTCTATCTTGACTAAGAGGAGCAAGGATTGGGGGCATAATATTTTCTTTGTTTTTTGCTTGTAGGATTGATTCTGATGATCTAGAAACATCTAATCAACTGGGTGTCTGTGATAAGAGCCTTCACATCAAGGTGAAATCACCACACAAACCTTGACTTCTCTTATTTGAATGCTATAGGGAGTTTCCCATAATTTCTTTGTCTATTTTGAGGGAATTTCGTTATCATGCAATCCAGGTCCCTGTGAAATCTATCTAAGGATATGAATGAAAAAGGGTCATTGCGGACAAGATGATTAATATTGCACATGAAAAGCAAGGAACTCTAATCTGCCTGTTGTGGTTGTAAAATGCTCAATGATGAAAATTAAGCTTTTCAAATCCAGTGATTAGGTTTAGGTTGCATCTCATTTTGCATCTCATTTTACATTTCATTCTGCATCTTGTGAATTTAGAGTGATTTCAATATGGTAACAATTATCTCTTTATCTTCTAAATGAGAGTTTGAAGCATTCGTCATTTCTTAGGTAAGTGGTCTCTTTTTCATCATCATTTCTCCGATCGAGTACTTGTGTATTGAGATGTTTTAGTTGCATACATAAGCATTTTATATAGATTCATACATTCACTATCATTCATTGGAATTCATCTTATTGCATTGAAAAATTAAAAAAAAATCGCACTACTCATTGCTCATTCTCATCATTCATTTGCATCATCATTTATTTGCATAAAAAGAAACAAAAATAAACATCCATATTCATTTGCATTGCATACATCCATACTGAATAGAAGCACATACATATAGAATAAAGTCTATAGACAAGCATCTCATAAATTGATTGACACAAGAACAATAAAGTCAAATCAAGATCTCATATATATAATGATCAAGTCTCAAGATACAAAATAATGTCAACTATCAAATACAAAGTCCCATCAGAGCAAGAATCATAAGGGCTACAAAAAATGGGTGTGTCTACAAAAAAATCTCAGAGCTACAAAAAGAAAATCTAGCTGCCTACCTCTCCCTCATCGCTAGGTGGTGGAGCCTGCTGACCCAAATCCTGCCTAGGTGCCCAAGCTCCCTTTGATCAAGTCATATACTATGAATACGATACAACCTATTGCGCTACTAGAACTAATACACTTTAAGCCACAATATAATAGGCTACTCGACTCGTCTGATGAAGAACCTCCTGCTGCAGAGCGTCTCTCTTTTCCCTCATCGACATGACCTAACGATCTCTCTCATCTCTAATCTCTACTAGTTGTTGGTCTTGCTCCGCCAGCTATGCCTGTGCCACTGTCAGCTGTGACTGCAAACCCACTAGGCATGCTCTCATCAACTGCACTGTGTCAGCCCCCTGCTCCCTCGTAGGCTCTCCTCCTCCATCTCCTCCTCCATCTCCTCCTCTAGCTCCCCCTGCTCTCTCTCCTTTACCGAACATGTCTTGGAGCTGCTCTCTCCTCCTCTCCTCCACCCTACGACACCCTCACTCTGCTTAGTCTCACTCCAACCATCCCTAGGGATCCGCCCTCTCCTCTTTGCTGCCTACCACCAGCTGGTACCCTGTTGCTACTAGCACTAGGATTGCCACCTTCCCACCTCAGAGTCTCAGCTCTCTGTCCCTACCTTTGTCCATGTCCCTATCCTATACGGGGGCATCATCCTCTAAATCCTCTATGCAAGGTGCCTGCTCAGCCAGATCTGTAAATCTCAAGAACGGATGCTGCTAAAACCAATCCCTGTACTAGGGCAATACCCCCACATCTGCAATATCATCTAGATAGTCCCACCTAAGTTATTGTAACCCAGTCAGCTTCTGCATGCTCAAGGTGTATGATAGCGTTGATCCCCATCCAGCACTGCCTCTCCTCATCGGCATAACAAGCATATGCAGTAAACTCCTACGAGATCCCCTGAGATCTGCCATACTGCCTCATCACTCAGGAAACAATGAATCATTCAACTCAAGTCTGTGATCTACCGATGAGTGATTGAGTCGCGAACAAATCCCTGCGAACAACCCTCTAATCATCCCATGGCTCTAGACCCCTTTACAGTCTCTATATCATGGCTATCAAGTTGTCCAACTGCCATCTCCAAAAATATATCTTGCCTAGATGGGACTGAGTAACATATCTTGAATATATGTATACAATGGGCTGACTAGGATCCCTGACATCATCTACAATCGGCCTACAAATTGGGAGGTGCTCCTAGGCCCATACACATAAAATCAAAACTCTTGCAGCCATACTCTTCCCTTCCCTATATACAATCTCATGCATCTCACGATAAATTTGTGCCAATATACAAGAACCCTAGCCTAATCTCTGAGAGGTCTCAATAAGCCTCTCTAACAACTTGGCCCATCCACACAAAAATCCCTATTGTCCCCTGTTCGACATTAGAAAACAACCTATAAAACCTACCAAAACACAAGTAATTTGAAATTCCTTACGATACCTGCCCATCATCACGTCCCAACTGATAGAATGTGTCAGAATATTAGAATCCCTGAAAACATGTCTAATAGCTAGTAACCCAGGAAGCTACACTGCATCATAATCAACCTTAACCCCAGCAAAAGGGATATGAAGAATCTTGTAAACATCCTTGAGAGTGATGGTCATTTCCCAATTGGCAAATGGAATGTGTTATGCTTTGAGTGGAATCTCTCAACTAATGCAATCAACATACTGTGGTTCACACAAATATCAGGTAAATCAAGAAGGTGGGTCAATCTGCACAAATCAATATGTGCTCGGTCAACATCTGATAATTGATGCACTAATGTCATCATCGGTAGATATACACATCCGAACAATGCATGAGGCAATCGAACCTGCAAAAATCAAACAATGGAGCATCAGAAAACATTTCAAGTAAGCATATACGAGAAGTAAAACATCATGCAAATTCAATTACATAAATTCCAAAATCAAAATTTCGAGTTTGCACCTTCAAAAATATTCATTGTTTTCCAAACGATAAAACATCACAGGGGCAAAAACTTGTACGAGTCAGAAACAGGCCTAGTACGACAAAAGACTCCCATACGACACAAGACTAGCCCGAGGACGACAAAAGGGGCTCTTTTGAATGTTATCATACGATATAAGGGTAGGCCTAGTACAACAAAACTGGTCACTTTAAACAACAAAACACACTTAATCAGTTTGTTGTACGAGACAGGATCCTGTCTCGCATGACAAAACAAAAAACGCCCGACTTAAACATAGAAAAAATTGAAAAATTCAACAAAAAAATTCAAAATTGAAATGAATAGCAGGCTTAAGATAGATCACTTAAAACTGGCTCATAGTTTCAAGGTTGATTATATCATCTCTGGCGCTTGAATCGATGCACATGATTGGGAACCACCATTTTTCTTCGCATAAGGCTTTTTGAATTTTTAAACTTGGAGGGTTAAACTGAATTGAAAATGACACTTTTACCCCATATATAGCCAAAACCCTAATTTTTCAATTTGCTTAGATGGACATGAAAATTATACCCTTAGCTAATTTGCCCATCCTGATTCCATTTTCGAGATCGAAATCAAAATTTGAGATCATTCTGCTAGTCAATTTCCAAAATTTGGACCACTTAGCGCTTTTCATCAAAAGCTCATTCTTTCTTCACTTTGCGCTCAATTTCTCATTAATTAACACTAAATCTTAATTTTATTCTACAAATCAACTTTGCACTCAATCTCTTGCAAATCAACGCTAAATCTCTATTTATTCTACAAATCAAGTATGTGCTCAATTTCTCGCTTAATTTTCAAATATTCCTCTAAATCATTTATGCTCAAACAAATCAATATCATTGCTAAACAATTGCCTATCATCATGTACCCTCGCTATCTTTTGATTTTGCTCTTGAGGGGGCATACTCATGACCTTATGAGCTCACATCTTCAAATGTTGAGAAAATTTTTAAATCTTCAAGTAGCTAAGCTTCATCAAATCAATCGCTAGGGGCATATCAGTTTTATCGCTTCATATCAAGTTGATATTGTCTTTGTCTGAATCAATCTCTTAACGTTAATCAGTTTCATCACTTTTCATCAAGTTGATTATTCATTTAAACTCAATCAAAATTTTAAAGAGTATCTTTAATCACATGCTCAATCTAAGCGGGTGTTCAGTTTCATCGCATCAAATCAAGCTGGATAGTTTATCTTCACTCATTGTATCTTGATCAATCAAGTTCAAGATCAATTTTATCTTCACTCACTGTGTCTAGTTCAATCAAGTTCTAGATCAGTAAGATCTGCTTCTTGATCAATCAAGTTCAAGTTTGGTATCTTTGCTCTTCATCGATCCTAGTTCAATCAAGTTCGGGATCAGTTTTGCTTTAATAAATTCTGTTTAGTTTCATCGCTTCAAAACAAGCTGAATACCTTGCTCTTCATCTAGTTCGTGATCAATCAAGTTCAGAATTCATATCTCCTAGACATCAAATTTTCTTTGAAAAAACGCGTTGCTCACACATTAATTCAAAGAGGGGCAAATGTAATACCCTGAAAATGGTCATCTAAACCATGAGCCCATAATCTCAATTCCATCACCAAGGTCCTAACCAAAGGAAATTAAAGAAACCTTGAGCACACAATTAATTCTTTAATCATCAAATGTTACATGGAAAATTAATCAACCAGTATCAATTAAATATTTATTTAATTAATTGATCATTCCAAGTAAATCATTTTTAAACAATTATCCTATTTATTTTATTGAATATCCTAACATATTTAATGAAATAAATCAATTTTCCATTAAATCATCAAAAAGAGGAATTAATTTGAAAAAAAGAAATTAAAATTTGAGAAAAGAAATCAATTGGAGATAATCTTGAAAAAAAATTAAAAAATTGATAAATAATCTCAGAGAAAGCAATTAAAACAATTAAATATTAAAATTGAATGAAATAGAGAATAAATCAGTTTTTTCCCTGATTTTATCTTAATTTTAGTTCAATTTCCTTTAAAACTCAGAAAAGCATCCAATCACATCAATTCACCTGGATTGTGCTTCCTCTTGGAAAATCTTGACTGCTCATCATCATTTGATCTTAGCCTTTGGTTTCTTTCTAAATTTTCTATAAATTCAGGCTCTCATCTCTCATTCAAAAATCTCTGAGAATATATTGTTATTATGTTGTTTTTCTCTAGGTTCATTGAGAATTTGCATTGAGATATTGCATATTAGTTATTTCATATTCATTAAATCATTTAGCTTAAATATTCATATATTGCTTAAATCATGTTAGATTAATCTTGCATATCTAGCTTAAATCTTGCATCCATTTAGCTCATATTCATGTTCATATAGATTTAAAAATCCTTCATTTAGGTGTTGTCTAGTCACTAGATAAATTAGCAATCTTAGAGCAATCTAAACTCGCATCTACTGGAAGGCAATGGGTCGCTTTGTAATGGTTTATTATTCATTGATTATTGATTTACTAACCATGCATCTAATGACTTCATTGAAGTGTTGTGTCTTGCAGCTTACAGATAGTGTTTTCTAAAAAAGGTTTTGTGTCCCTTGAAAACGTGCTTGTTCCTTAATAAAAAATAATTTATATAAATAGAATTGAGATGTAGCTGGTATATGTGCTTTTCAAAGAATCATAATTGAATTATACATTTTAAATAATTTTATAATAATATATAATGATTAATTGGTTTAACATGCCATATGGGAGAGATGAAATAACCCATATAATTTTGCCTCATGAAGATCAATAGGGTACCATTGTGAACCTTACATTAAATAAATAAATAAATAATGATATTTTGAATTCCTAAGAATTAATTGACATGATATTAGAACTATCAAATCTTAATTTCACCATATGATTCCAAGATAAGGAAGCATGAGCTACAAATTAGGGCTTAGCCTCAAATTGTGAATTACCTACATTACTATGTTGAAAAATACACTTGATCGTAACAAAATAATAATTCAACACATTTTTGAATCTCTATTATAATAACAAGAATAGAAAATATTAAAAAATATTTTTTTAAAGTACTATAAAGAAATGAATGTTCACAATAAATTAAAAAATTATGAAATCTCATTGTATTATAATATTATTTGAAATATATAAAACAATTACTAAACTAAATTTATAAGTTTATTGGTGAAGTTAAAATATTTAAGATATATACACATAATTAATTGTTATTCAATAAAAAAAAGAACTTAAATTAATTTTTGAAATTGAAGCCAATCTTAATCTCACTTTAATTATGTTAAAATATTCTTATTTAGTTTAATTGTTGAATAAAAAATTGATAATATTTAAATAATGAATAACTAATAAATTAACAAGTAATTTAAATTAAACGATTCTCATAAAAAATGACAGCTATTTGTATTGTAGAAAATTTGACTCTAAAGGGAAAGCTAGGTTTCTTTGAGAGTCAAGTTTGCTACATAAATTCAAATTCTTAAAATAAATAAATAAAATGTATTTTTTAACTAAAGAAATGGAAAATAGAAACAATAGAGGATCTATAGTTGAAATTTGTGCATCTTGGTTAACAACATCAACACAATGCATGAATGTCCATGCGTAGTACTATTGTTTCATTTGAGCCATAAAAAATGTAAAAAAATAGTGATGATCCAGCTTAATGCTTCACCAAACTACAAAACCCAAAAACCAAAAGCACTAACAAATACTATACAAAAAGATATAAAAGAATAAACTAGAAAAAGATGTACAAATGATTCAAATGAGAGAAATAAACAATAACAAGGAATATGGAAATCTTTGTGTGGTTGAACGCCTTCAACAAACATGGACACAAAAAAGAAACAAATGTTCGGGGATTGTTTGGAGACTTGCCTCAATCAAATCTTTTCTTTGGTGTTTCCATCTCCACACCATCCAAGATTGATAAAAAATAAAAATTATTTGATAATGGATGTGATAAATCTAATAGATGCTCAGAGGTCCAAGATAAAGATAATGATAATATCCAATAGGCATGAGAAAGATAAAGAGAGAGAAAGAGAGTTATGTGAGATTTCTATTAGGGTGTTACAACAATTTTTAGGGAGTTGTGTATGATCTTGAGGTTGCAAGAGAGCCAAAGAACCAAGAGATATTCAAGAGATAATGTCTAGAATTAAAAAATGGTTTAAAAATAAGAAGAGGGGAAAGAAAGGTGTTGACGAGCTATAACAAGTCATTCAGAGCTATTTCCACTAACCTATAAAGGTGACAAATGGAAAAATATTTGAAAATGACCTTTGAATTATAAATTATCATGGGGTTCTAGTACTATATTTGGATGTTTGCACTAGTGCTAGTGTTTAGACAACTTATGTTAAATGATGAGAAGTGAGAAAACAAAAGGATTAACACACATTTGAGACAAAAAGGTAGTTGTTAAAAAAGAATTTTGAGTGTCTTAAAAGGGAAAAATGAGCCTACACAAATACTAAGGGAGTGGACACCAAAATAGATAGAAAAAAAGGTGAAATTACAATAGTATCCAATTTACAAGAACACACTAATATAAATATTAGTCTCTCTAGAGCTTTTATTCATTTATTCTTCTCTCTTTACAAGTTCTTTTTTTTTGAAATTCTAACTCTTTTTTCTTGTGTAGATCTAATTAATAAATTTATTTAGAATAAAATATCTCAAAAATTTACAATATTGTTTTCTTTATCTATTGTATCTTAATTGTACTATTCAAATGAAAATTCTCTATCCATTATGGATTATATATATATATACACACACACACACACACACACACACACACACACACACACACACACACACACACACACACATATATATATATATATATATATATATATTCATGGATGTATGAAGATTTAGAATTGTATTTTCTTTAAATTCATTTACTATTTAATGATGTTTATCTAGTTTTCATAGCACCTTTGTCATTTTCTCTTCTATATTGCATGCTTCTTGATGTGGACATGAATCTATGCTCGTGGTAGTGCCATTTGTAGTTTGGATGTGAATAATTTTGTGGTACTTGATCTTGTCTACATACTTCATTGTTGTAGTATGTAAGTTTGATTACTTATCCTATGCTCTATTTTGATATATGTTTCGTGATCGTTTTAGACCATTTTTGCATTTGATTGCTTCATGATGATCATTATTTTGTTATTGTATTGAGATGCATGCTTACTTCTTGTTCCTACTTGTGAGAACTATTGTGTTGTTAATTATTGCATTCTGAAATATATTGACACTTGAGTTGAAAGGTGATGGTAACCTAATTACTTGATTAAAGGAGAATAAATCATATGTTATGTTATTTTATTTCTTTAAAGGGATTAGATGCTTATAGACACAATTGATGATATATACATGTTAGAATTCAACACAAGGTTATAGTCAATTTGATATGGTAATATGGTGATGTACTAATAATGTTATATGATGATGTTTTTATTATATTATGTTGATTTGATGATATTTAATGCTCTTGACCATGTTGTTACATGACCCCAATTGGGGAATGACTATATATGTGCATTTTGTTATATTATGCATGTACATGTATAATGTTGTGTTGTGTTGTTGATGCAAGTACAAGGCATCGACTCCACATGGCTCCATAGGTCTAAGCGTGCACATTTCCCCAATGGTTTAGTACACTAGCCAAAATACCCCCAAGCCAAACTGCATCATCCCTTAATAAGAACGATTTCCTTGCATTTTGATATATTTGAGCCCCGACTACCACAATTGGTAGTCGGTCATAAGTGAATTATCATAATTTAATATGCATAATATATTAATGATATGTTAATATTGTTGAGCTAATTTAATTTATTATTATTTTATTACCACTCAAAAAGTGAGTTTATATTTGTAATTAGAGTCTTTTTCCAATACTTAGTCACATTCACTCTCATATGCTCTCAAAAACCCTACACCATGATTTTGAATTGACAAGTGTGGGAGATTGCTTTGAAGGATTTTTGTGGGAACTGACTTAAAATATTCATGTTGATGAATTCTTAAAGTTGTCCATGAACTTCATCCTCTTGCAGAGTGTGCTTATTGCATTTTGAATTTCAAGACTTCAGCCAATTTGAAGTAGGAACTCAATTCTTTTCTTTTTTTTTCAATTTGATTTGTTGAAAATGGTTTATTGAGTGATTTAGAACACTCTTTTGATTCATACCTTTCCATTTAAGTGTTTGTATAAATTGTTGTTTGAAAGTTTAGAAGATATGAGTTTATATGGGGATATGCTACCCAGTTTTTATTGGATTGTTAAAATGGAAATTTGAGGGCATTTTTATGGTGTTAGGTTGATAAGAATCAATGGTTTCTAATTTTTTATTTATGCATTTTGAAAACATGGGTTTTTTGAAGGTCCATCAATGGTGGATGGCCTCTTGGACTAGTTTTTGGTCAAAATTCAAATATAATGAAAAGTGGAATTTGATTATTTTGAATTGATATTAGAATGTAGAATGACATATTTATATATGTAAAATTTATTTTGAGATCGTATGGGATCCATATCCATGATGTTAGCATCAACCAAAAAAAAATTCTTTCATGTTACTTTTGTTTCAATTTAGTTTTAATTTTAATTTTTCTTGGTTTGTAGTTGTAAGGTATGAGCTAGAAGAAATTTCAAAAGCAAAGGGGAATTAACATTTCCAATTTGGGTGCAATTTAGTCAAATGTTGAGCAATCCTAAAGTTTTGATGACTTTTCACATTTGTGAACCAATAGTTTCACCAAATTTTTTCTTTGCCATAGTTTGTTTCTCCTCGTGTGATTTTCTAGTGAACATTCTATTTAAAGGAGTAATTATTTTTTGGACCTTTTAATTTTTAACCTGTGCAAAATTTCACAAACTCTTCATTGTGTCGAAAATAAAATTTTGGGTTTGTTGTTTGGTCAAACGGTTGAAACCAGATGATTCATAAAAATGTTGTCATTGAAAAAATTAAGAACAAACAAAAACATAAAAAAAAAAAATATTGAAGTTACAAAACATATTTAATGATCAAAATGAAGGACAAAAAACTATTATTGAGTTCTTGAGTTCTAAAGCTCATTGAATAACAAAAAGAAAAAATACATAACTTTGAAGGTTTTAAATTTTGGCAAATCACAAAAAGGAGAAAAATAAAACTTATGAAAAAAAATTTAAGTTTTGAAAGTCAATGAATCACTAAAAAAAAATCTTGAAAAGGCTTTTTACAATCGTTTTTTTTTTTTTTTTTGTCAACGAAACAATTTTTTGAAATTAATTTTTCACCGAAAGAATGTTGGCAATTTTGATGATTATGTTGTGATTGTCATTGATGGACACACACTTGCTATGAGATCACTTTGTGAATGTATGAATTATGATCAACTGGTATTATGTTGCAGTCTTTAGACTATCAATGTTATGCAAAAAGTGTTTACCAATCTCAAATGGTATAAAGACCCACACGACATAAGGAGATCAAGTGGTTTGAAGATCTCAAGCGAAGCAGAGAAAAGGAGCCAGAAGCGGCAGTTATCAGTTTCCTAGTCTTCAATTTTGTCAACCGGAAATCTATTTGAACCGATATTACTATGAGTTACCAATCGGTAACCAGAAAGTTGGACAAACTGGTAATACTCTATGATGAGTTACCATCCACCAACACTTTGATGGTGATTTTGTCTCATTTTATCAAATGTGTCTAGATATAATGAACCTAGGAACTTGCAATGTAATCCTATTGGACCGACATGAAATCAGATTCCTTTTAAGGACATCATGTCTAGGGTTTTGTGTGTGATAGAGAGTATGCGAGTATAGCTGTTAGGTTTTGTAGTGGTTGTCAAACTTCTTGAATGTGCAATCTTAAATGAGAAGATCAAGTTTGTGAGTTGTAACAAAGTGAGGAATTACTGAAGGCTGAAGTAATACTGAAATGCATTAGCTATGAGCTACAATGGATCTAATCAAGTAGACTATACCATTTGCTAGATCATTCACTTGTTGATTACTCACATCTTTGACAAGTTAGAAACCCTTAACCGGGTAGGCCTAGAAAATCCTTTGTAAATCCTCTAACAAGGTGGTTCACATCTATGGATCTGAAATCCTCTCACAAGGTAGTCTTTCATCGTACTTATCTCCTAACAGAGATTGAGATTCCTAACAGGATCTATTCTGGTAAAGAACATTGTATGACCTTAACCAGTCTGACCTTAACTGGTCTGGTTACTATTCTGCAAATAGTTACTTGTGAGTTTCATCTCACCATGGTTTTTCCCATTTGGGTTTCCATGTAAAAATCTCTTGTGTTATGGTGATTGTGCTTCTGTGGGTGAATGCATTATTTTCTATTTGGTTTGCATGTGTGTTAACCGGTTTGTTTGCTAAACCATTTTACCAGTTTACTACTAGACTGTTAAAGTGTTTAAGTATAGCATTTATTGGTATACTAATTCACCCCCCCCTCTTAGTATTCATCAATTGGTATCAGAGCCAACCTTTCTATAAGTCTAACCAATTGGAAAGAGATATAGAGCAATACACTGTGAGGGAACTTACTCATCAGCTCACTCAGACTGAGCAAGCCTATGATGAACTTAAGGTCAAATATAAGGCCTCTCAAGCAAAAAGAAGAGAGCATGCTGAAAAACTAATGGAGCTAACTGAAAACATCTCTTCTGATGAAGTGGAAATGGAAGCCCTAATACAAGAAGTAGAAAAGATGAATGAATCCAATACCAACCTAAGAAAAGAGTTGGAAGGACTGACTATCCGAATGTGTCAAGAGCTTGAGAACCGAAGGAAAACTGAAGATCTGGTAAAAGACAAAGATCATGAGATCTCCAAGATGAAGCAAGAGATCAGTGCACTTACCGCTCATCTTCATGAAAGCAAAATGGAAAAAGAAGAAGTGCAAGGTGAACTAAAAATGGCTATTTCTGAGAATGCAACCTTGAAGGAATCCAATGTTGCTATTTCCAAAGAACTCACCGAGTCAAAGGAAATACTTGCCAAATTCAATAAGAGCATTGCCAAGCTAGAGTAGAAGCTTGAATCGGCTAAACTGGTAAAGAATACCAATGGACTTGGTTTCTCTAATTATGAGGAAGGTGAGACCTCTGGAACAAAAGATGGAGCATCAAAGGATAAAGGTAAGCAAAAGTTCAAACATGTTTTCTTTAATTGTCTCAAGGAAGGACACACTGCTAATGTATGTATAAGTAAGGCTTACAATAATTTTCCTTATTTTCTAAATGATAAGCCTAGACCCAATAGATTCAATGGTAATTGTTATGCATGCAACAAGTTTGGGCATAGAGCATTTGAATGTAGGTTTGTCATGCACAATACTAGAAGGTATCCTCAAAGGAGTCAAGGAGTTTTTCCTGAACCCTTTGGGAATTGGAACCCAAACCGGTTTAATACCTATAATCATCGGTCAGGTAGTGGTGGCTATCAAGTAGCAACCAGATGGAGAGAAATCTGTGTGATTTATCATGGTCATGGTCACACTGTTGCAACATACAGAAGGAAGAATGGAAACATGAATAATGGACCTTAGAGAGCACCTGGAATGGTTTGCTATCATTGCAACAAACCGAGTCATTCAACAAGATTCTGCATAAGTAGAAAGAATATATCAGATGATATACTGGTCACTCCGGAAGGAAATATTGATGTTGAAATTGTTCAAGTAGATATGAAGAAAACCTGGAAGAAGAAGCCAAAAGAAGTGACTCAAGAAGAACCAGTTTCTGCACCTAGTGTGGAAGTCATTGAACCGGCAAACTAAGCATCAAAAAAGCTTAGGGGGAGCAAATGGTGAAATATCACAAACCCTCGGTTGATACTGGTAAAAGACCTTAACTGGCATGTGATACCTGTTAGATTGGTAGAAGACCAAAAATGGTAAAAGGCAAATTAGGGTTTACGCCCTAATAGTGGAGCATTTATTATAGTAGGTGGAGAATCTATTTAAAAGGAATTTTCAAATCATTTTTCACTTATCATTTTTCGAATAAAGAAGTTTCAAGTGCAGAGCGAAGAAAAATGATTTACATTGCGATTCAAAGAATTTATCAAAATCCTGAAGAAGAATCTGAAGCAAACATCTACTGGAGAAGTATAGAACACAAAGTGGTATTTCAACAACTGAAGTAGCGTGTGACTAAGTTCAAATTGCAAAACCCTAAATTTCAATTTTTGAAGGTATTTTTCAAAACTCTCTGTAAATCATGGCTTCTGCATCACATGCTAGCTCTAGTGCACCTGTTGATTCTGTAGACTTTATTCAATGGAAGGCAAAATACAATGCCCTATCTTAAATACCCCCTAGTGTTATAGTGGAAGAAGGCATTTCAGATTTCATTGACTACAAGATTGAAGACCTAGGATCTCTAATGATCCATTCCTAGTTGAGTTTGTTCTATGGGAAGGATAAGAAGATTAAACTGGAAATCTACATTCTGGAAAAGAAGAAACTTCACAATGCAGTCTATTTTCTTGAAGAATTTTTGGATGATCACATTCACATTATTCTAAGTAGAGTACATGGTGATAAGATGTACCTAGAGTGGTCGCATGATATCACACCAAAAGTGATTCATGCCATCAATGGTTTCTGCAACGTCAGTGAAGTGCCAGCCCTAAGAAATATTAGCAAGATAGAAATGACCAAGCTCACCAGTTCTATGAGAGATTCACGGGGAATGACTGTCAATTCAATCAAGGATGATCTTGTCAAATATGCATGTATGGTGATAGGATACCAGATGTTCCATGTTAGCAGAATCAACTTTGTCTCTACTACAGTAGTAAATGCTGCCTATAGGATGATCAAGGAAGATGCATCATTTGATCTGTGCATTTGTATGCAAAGACAACTTCTGTTGAATCTCAAGTCGATCAAACAAGACAATGCATTGAGATTTAAGTTTGGACAACTATTGGTTGGGTTGTTCTTCTACTTCCAAGGCTACTTTCCAAGAGTAGGTGATATTCAGTGGTCTGTTGACTAACTAGTGACAAAGCAAATCAAGGAAAGCCTACAAGCGGTTGGAACCGGCTATCCGGAAGTACTGAACAAATACTTTGATGAGTTCAGATGCAAAATGAACCAAAGGGTAAGAATATCCAGTGATATAGTCAAATAGTATGAGGAGGACATTTGCTTCACCATCAAAGTTGATGAGTGTATAATGGAGGCGGTTGAGCCTAGACAGGATAAAGTGGAACCAATGGGATATGAGGTAATGTATGATATGCTGGATGGGTATGCCTCTACCCTACTTGCCTCGCCTCTTGATCCAAAGGCAAATAGAACTAGTATCTATCTAGAAAGAGTTACACCAGTTCAAGAACCCTCAGTAAAGAAGGGAAAGGCAGTGCCTTCAAAATCGACACTGATTATTGCAGCAAGTCCCAAAGTGACCAAGCGGTCACCAGTAAAGAAGAAAGAGGAAGCCGCACCTGCCAAAGTCTTCGAGAGGAAGCAAAAGACAAAGAACAATACACCATATTTAGAGGACACTATCTTTGAAGAACAGCCTAAAAAGACTAGGCAATCAAAGAAAAAGACAAAGAATGAACCGGTGACATCTGCACTGGTAAATATTGACATTTCTTCTTAAAAACCTTTGACACATTGTCAAAGAACAATTACTAATATTAGAAGAAAAGTACTTGGTGATTTGAAAGAATGTTTTGATGATTTTAATAATGATGAAAAGGAAGAAGTTGAACAAGAAGTTATCAATTATTTATGTATTATGACTGATGGCCTTCAGAAATTAAGTCTGAGACACCTGATTCTTTATATAATTCTTTAGATAACAAATGGCGCATTGCCATAAAGAAAGAACAGGAAATAAGAGAAGAATTATTTTCACATTTCTTCACTGATGTACCTATATTAGAATTGTATGAAGTAGTGGAGAGATATAAGGGCCTCTTCTTCATGAGAAGAAGAAGACTCAAGCTTTTGGAAGGAAAAGTTTCAGAAGTGGTCAAAGATACCCACTCCCTTGCTCAATCAGCATTAAGATTGCATCAAGTAGCTGAAGCAAATAAAAAGGCTGAGCAAGAACCAGAAATCACTCAACTGGATGAAGCATACAATAGTGAAGGAGAATCAATCACCACTCAAATGGACCTGATTGATGTTGATGCCTTAAATAGTGACAATGTTACTCCGGATGCACCAACGGAAACAGAAGAGAAGAAGAAACGGGAGGAAGAAAAGACAAAACAGGTAGAACAGGAAAAGAAGCAAAAGGAAGAAGAAAAGAAAGAGGATGAGAAGAAAAAGAAAGAGGAAGAAAAGAGAAAAGAAGAGGAGAATAAGAAACAATAAGAAGAGAAGAAGAAAGAAGCAAAAAAGGAAGAGGAGAAGAAAAAGGAAGTGAAGAAAAAGAAGGAGGAAGAGGAGAAGAAGAAGAAGGATGAAGATGAAGAGAAGTGGAAAGAAGAGGAGAAAAAGAAGGCAGACGAGGACAAGAAAAGAGCCAAAGAGAAAGAGGAAGCGGCACAGAGCACTTAGATGGAGACTCCAAAGGCAACTGATAGTCAAGCCAAACCGACTAACATTACCAGTCCCATTGACCTCTAGTCTGCAAATGAATCGGAGTTGCTGCAGAGCATTAAGCTTGCTCAAGAGAGATTGGATGCTCTAAGGAGGAAAAAGGAGGAAGATGTTATCCTAACTACAGTGGAAACACTCACCAATTTGATACTCGGTACAAACCTCCCCAGTACCGATTCCTCACTTGCCCAATTAAAGCTTCTATGTACAGTTGTGGAAGACCAGGTCCAAATCCTGGAAGAAGTTGCAGAAGAAAATGCCAAGAAGGAGCATGAAAAGGCTCTAAACATCTTGGTGAAGAAGTTCAATGAGTTTCAGTCAGAACTTTAGAAGGAACAGAAGGATATTAGAGATGCAATGGATGAGGGCAATCTGCTACTCAGCAAGATTTGTCAACCTCATCTATTCTGTGATGATGTGCTCACTCAGAAGGACAAACTACAATCTGATATGCAGTCATTTATTAGCACCTTCAAGATGCCATATGATTCCTTCTCCACATATGGACAAAACTGCTCACTGGTTTCAACTCCAATCTGCAAGAATTGAGGCATAGATAAGCAACTAGACATGTAATTTGCAGGAACTTCAACTGGTCCTACTGCCAAGACTGTAAATTCTCCAGAAATGCTACCTCAATCTAGATGCCCTAACGATCACTCAAGAGATGAGTACCATGGATGCCATGGAGGAGTAGGTTTATCAGATGCAAATGGAGAATGAGGTTGCTAACTCATTGCTTGAATCATGGTCTTTATCCATGAAGACATTTATGTAGGATTTTAAATCAGTTTTTGACAAATTTCACTCTTTATTGTCATAAACTCTTATTTTGTTAATGCTAATAGAACAGGGGTTATTCAATTGTACTTTGTCATTATTGGCAAAGGGGGAGTAGTATTTGTATTTAAAATTTTGATGAGTAGTAGTATTTTGTATTTAAATTTTGATGCATGCTATGTATACTTTCATGTAAATCTCTATAAGAAAGTAGTATACATTGTATTGTTTGCAAAAGGGATAGTGTATATGCTTAGAGGGAGTAATTTTGTTTATGGCATGATTTTGTTGTAAAACACTTAGATATCAATTTTTTTCCTAAGTGTTGCCATCAATGCCAAAGGGGGAGATTGTTGGCATTTTTGATGATTATGTTGTGATTGTCATTGATGGACACACACTTGCTTTGAGATCACTTTGTGAATGTATGAATTATGATCAATTGGTATTATGTTGTAGTCTTTAGACTATCAATATTATGCAAAAAATGTTTACCTATCTCAAATAGTATAAAGACCTAAGCGGCATAAGGAGATCAAGCGGTTTGAAGATCTCAAGCGGAGCGGAGCAAAGGAGCCAGAAGCAGCAATTATTAGTTTCCTAGTCTTCAATTTTGTCAACCGGAAATCTATTTGAACCGGTATTACTTTGAGTTACCAACCGGTAACCGAAAAGTTGGACAAACCGGTAATACTCTTTGATGAGTTACCAATTGGTATATTTTTTTGATGAGTTACCATCCACCAACACTTTGACGGTGATTTTGTGTCATGTTATCAAATGTGTCTAGATACAATGAACCTAGGAACTTGCAATGTAATCCTATTGGACCGACATGAAATCAGATTCCTTTTAAGGACATCATGTCTAGGGTTTTGTGTGTGATAGAGAGTATGCGAGTATAGTTGTTAGGTTCTGTAGTGGTTGTCAAACTTCTTGAATGTGTGATCTTAAATGAGAAGATCAAGTCTGTGAGCTGTAACAGAGTGAGGAGTTACTTAAGAATGAAGTAATGTTGAAATGCATTAGCTATGAGCTACAATGGATCTAATCAAGCAGACTATGCCATTTGCTAGATCATTCACTTGTTGATTACTCACATCTTTGACAAGTTAGAAACCCTTAACTGGGTAGGCCTAGACAAGCCTTTGTAAATCCTCTAACAAGGTGGTTCACATCTATGGATATGAAATCCTCTCACAAGGTAGTCTTTAATCGGACTTATCTACTAACAGAGATTCCTAATTATGCTTCTGTGGGTGAATGCATTATTTTCTATTTGGTTTGCATGTGTGTTAACCAGTTTGTTTGCTAAACTATTTTACTGGTTTACTGCTAGATTGTTAAAGTGTTTAAGTACAGTATTTATTGGTATACTAATTCACCCCCCCCCCCCCCCCTCTCTTAGTATTCATCAAAGAAAAGTTTTTGAAAATATTTTTCTATTGAAACATGTATTATTCTTCTCTTTCAACAACTTTCAGAGTTAGCTAAGTTTTTAATTTTTTAGTTCACCAAAAACTGAAATCATTGAAACATTAATTTGGAAAACTCCTCTTTCACTGAACCCAATTTGAAGGTAAGATAAATTATCATTTGACTGAAAAGGACCTATCAACAAGTGATCAAAAATAAGTCAAGGTGTTCAATTAAATAGAATATTTTAATCTTTAGTCAATTTTGTCCTCATATAAATGTAATAACATTTAAATATTGGATTGTCTCTTCGACTTTCGATGAGGACATAAATGTAGTGACCTTTCAGCTTCTTTGAAAGCTTATAGATAAGCTCAATTTCAATCCAATGGATAGAGTTATAAGCATCTTAGGATGAGTTTGTCAAGCTATGACATACATATCATCTGTCGATTTTCCCAATTCAGCTCTCATGGAGTCCATAGGCATACAACTCCTTCACGAGTTTGCCTAACTTGTATGGACTCGGGCATACAACTTCACCATGAATTTGCCCAAAATTGTATGGATTTTACATATATATTTAATGAAATAAATATTTCAGATGGTTTATTATGTGTTTACAATACCACCAATTCTTCTTTGGGTATTGTCCCTTGAATTAGCAAAATAATTTAGATTAGTGGTCTTCGAGCCAAGTTTGATCATTGCATTGCATCTCTAAGCAAGCAATCTATTTTTGAGCAATCTGGTAGTGTTTCAGTATTCTTAGGGATATAAATACTTTCCATATGGTGTTTGATTGTGCAACCCTTGTGATTAAAATGCAACATATATTTCTTAGCTTCTTGAAAATGTGAACCTGAGCAACCATTGTGGATACCTCTACATAGTGTCTCTTCCTTTGTTCATTCTCATCAGCTTCTACTCATAAGATCCACAGATTATCAACTCACTCTTCACTCTCAGATGTCTCTACTCACATCCCTCTACCAAGATCATGGGCATGATCGACCCAAGTGAGTAGTGAAGGGCTTGCACTAAGAAGAAGAGGGCATCAAGCATTATGTGGTAGCGGAAGAGAACTAAGGTGCGTAGCAGGAGAGATGGTGAAACTTACACCAAAGAGAGTGTATGAGTAAACAGAAAAGATGAAGGGCTGTGTTGGAAGGCACCAAACCAAGAGGAGGAGGAATCATATTAGATTGCATTTTTGTATGGATAGTAGGTGAAAGGAATCTTTAGCAAAGGCTCTCACCTAGCACCTTCAAGTTGCATGGCAAAAATTTTATTTGGAAGATGATCTGGCAATGGGGCCCATTGCTTTTCAAGAAGGGAGGAATGATTAGAAATAAATCAAGGTGTTCAATTAAATGGAATATTTTAATCTTTAGTCAATTTTTGTCCTCATATAAATGTAATAACATTTCAATATTGGATTGTCTCTTCGACTTCTGATGAGGACATGTAGTGACCTTTCAACTTCTTTGAAAGCTTATAAATAAGCTCAATTTGAATCCAATAGATAGAGTTACAGGCATACAACTCTTAGGACAAGTTTGTTAAACTGTGACATACATATCATCTATCGAGTTTGCCAATTCAGCTCTCATGGAGTCCATAGGCATACAACTCCTTCATGAGTTTGCCTAACTTGTATGGAATCGAGCATACAACTTCACCACGAGTTTTCCCAAAATTGTATTGATTTTACATATATATTGAATGAAATGAAGCTTTTTGATGGTTTATATTGTGTTTACAATACCACCAATTCTTGTTTGGGTATTGTCCCATATGTTAACAAAATAATTTAGATCAGTGGTATCAGAGCCAAGTTTGATAATTGCATTGCATCTCTAAGCAAGTGATCTATTTTTGAGCAGTCTGGTAGTGTTTCAGTATTATTAGGTATAGAAATAAATGCCATATGGTGTTTGATTATGCAAACCTTGCGATTAAAATGCAACATATATTTCTCAGCTTGTTGAAAATCTAAACCTAAGAAGCCATTGTTGATACCTCTACGTAGTTTCGCTTCCTCTGCTCATTCTCATCAGCTTCTACTCACAAGACCCACAGATTCTCAACTCACTCTTTACTATTAGATGCCTCTACTCACATCTCTTTGAAAAGATTGTGGGTATTATCAACCCAAGTGAGTAGTGAAGGGTTTGCACTAAGAAGAAGAGGGCATCAAGCATTGTGTGGTTGAAAAAGAGAACCGAGGTGCGTAGCAAGAGAGATGGTGAAACCTGCACAGGAGAGAGTGTGTGAGTAAAAATAAAAGATGGAGGGTTGTGTTGGAAGGCATCAAACCAAGAGGAGGCATCATATCAGATTGCACTTTTGTATGGATAGTAGGTGAAAGGAATTTCTAGCAGAGGCTCTCACCTAGCATCTTCAAGTTGCATGGAAATTTTTTATTTGGAAGATGATCAGGCAATGGGGCCCATTGCTTTTCAAGAAGGGAGGAATAATCATAAATAAGTCAAGGTGTTCAATTAAATGAAATATTTTAACCTTTATTCAATTTTTGTCCTCATATAAATGTAATAACATTTCAATATTCGATTATCTCTTCGACTTCTGATGAGGACATAAATGTAGTGACCTTTAAGCTTCTTTGAAAGCTTATAAATAAGCTCAATTTGAATCCAATAGAGAGAGTTACAGGCATACAACTCTTAGGGCGATTTTGTCAAGTTGTGACATACATGTCATCTATCAAGTTTGCCAATTCAGCTCTCATGAATTCCACAAGAATACAACTCCTTTACGAGTTCGCCTAACTTGTATGGACTTGAGAATAAAACTTCACCATGATTTTGCCCAAAATTGTATGGATTTTACATATATATTGAATGAATGAAGCTTTCATATGGTTTATTATGTGTTTACAATACCACCAATTCTTCTTTAGGTATTGTCCCTTGAATTAGCAAAATAATTTAGATCAACAAGTCAATTAGAATAAAAAAGTTTTATAAAAATTCTTGACCATAGAACAAATGTGGAATAATTTAGGGTTCAAGAAAAGAATATCCTAACCAAAGGTTCCCATGAATGTTTGAATAACACGTTGACAATTAAAATTCTCAAACAAGGAACCTGAATCAATTCCTAATAATAACAATTCATTTCAATGGACCATTCAAATTCAATTGATTTTGGTGTTAAGGTCAATAAACACTCATATTTAAACAAAGGAATGAATAGAAGTAAAGATATGGGGGTTTTTGTATGAATATTGGGAAGATAGCATGAGAAGAGTTTGAAGGGTAGATTGTTGTGATTGACAGATAACAAATTCATGGAAAATATTGTGATTGTGGATGTTCTTTCATAAAAATTGAAATAAAACAATAATAAGCTTTGCTTGTTTTTTCATATTTTTATTTGTGTTTGAATTGGTTGCAAGGCTGGATAATCCAATAAATTCTTTTTATCTTGATCTATATAAAATGGTATCAAAGCAAGTACCAATAATTGGAGGTGGTCATAAATGAAGTTGTGAAAGATTTTTTTGTGGGTATATAAGAAGAGGATGATGATTTACAACTATCTAGAACTTACATGTGTGAGATGACACATAGAGGATGCCATCATAGTGATAGGGAACCAAGAGATATGGATTTAAAATATGTAGAGATGTTGTGAGGTACCACAACAAGACTTAAGACCATATAAATAGTTCAAATGAGAGCAGTCACATAGAATTTATGAGTGATAATGAATAAGAAGAAGAGAAAATTGTTGAAGGTGGTGGTGAAGCTGATCAACAAGGACTCAATCAAGGAGAAGAAATATTTATAAGAGACATAAAATGGATAAATTCTGAACTCTAATTTGATCATCCACACTACAAGGGAAGCATAAATGCATAATAGTTGTTATTATTAAATCTCAAAAATAGAAAAATATTTTGAGTTTGAAAATACTGAAGATGATAAAAAGGTCAAGTATGCATTCACCAAGTTGAAGGAGCCTACATCCCTATGGTGATATCATTTAAAAATGAACAAATAATAATGAGGAAATGAAAAGATAAAGTCTTGGAATTGAATGGTGATGAAATTGAAGGTGAAGTTCACCATATTAGTTTATTCAAAATGTTCAAAAATTTGAAGCAAAAAGAAACCGATGTTGAAAAATATATAGAGGGTTTTTAATGATTGAGCATAAGAAATGGTCATACAAATGATGACAATGAATAGGTTTCCAAGTATTTAAATAGTTTATGCATGTCTATCCATGATTAAATAAGTTTGATAATTTGACATAGTGTAGAAGAAGCATATCAATATGTCATTAAAAAAAAATTTGAATAGGAAATAACATAGTAATAATTGCAGAAGGGAGAGAGGTTCTAAAGGAAAAGAAAAATAAAGTGGTGGAAAAAATTATCCATCGATATTAGAAGAGGTCATCACCTCTTGAACAATTTCTTATACCCAATAAATAGGAGGTAGAGGAGAAAAAATTAGAGGAAGAGAAGAATCTACTCAAGGAAAAGGAAATTTTGGTAGAGTTGGGGATAATAATTCACTTGCACATTTTTCTAATATGAAAAAGTTGGGCATAGGGAATTTGAATGCCCTTAGGTGCAACAAGGTAGCAATAAATGGAAGGAAACCATAATTAATGTGACTTAAGAAGAAGAGGAAAGAGTTAACTTACAAAAGTGTGGAGAGGACCTAGTAGATGTATGGTCTTTCTTGCTATGAAGGATTTAGTTAAATCTTCAGAAAGAAAAAAATGGATGGGTGCAAAGGATAAATTTGTTTAGAATAAGATGTAAGGTAGGAGGAAAATTCTCTAAATTCATAGTGGATAGTGGTAGTACTAACAACATTATGCTCAAAGAAATGGTGAAATTTTGAGATTGAAAACAATGAAGCATCCCAGTACATACTGAGTTTTGTGGTTGTAGAAAGAACATCAATTGTTGGTGATTATGAAAGTTCTTATGAAGTTTCAAATTGGGAATTATAAAGATAAAATTTTGTGTGATATTATGCCCATGGATGTATGCCATATTATTTTGGGTAGACCTTGGAAATTTGATAGACATGTTGTGCATGATGGAAGAAAAAATTATATATATAAAAATAAATATGGAGAAGAATTGATGTTAAACCCAATGAAAGATAAAGAAAATGAAATGACTCCTGAGTTTTATTTGGTCTTAGGAAAGAAATTTTAAATGATTTGTAGAAAGGAATATATGTGCTTTTATTCCAAAACTAGCAACGACTAAGATAATGGAGGAAAAAGATATGCTAGTAAAAAATTAGGAAATCTTGTATGGGTATGCATAATTAATGATGAAAAAGTTTCTTGATGGGTTGTCCCTTGTACAAGCTATAAGCCATTGTATGGATTTAATTCTTAGTGCAATTTTACCAAAAAAGGGAACCCTATAGGATGTCACCTATGGAGAATGATGAGATAAATAGATAAGTGCAAGACGTTTTGGATAATAGGTTGATTGAAGTAAGCTCTTAGTCCATATATGGTTCAAAAAGTGTTGATGCCTAGAAAGGATGAGTGGTGAATGTGTAAAAAATATTGGGCCATGAACAAAATAACTATCAAATCTAGATTTTCATTGCCTCAAATGGATGATATGATGGATAGTTTGAGTGGATCATGGTACATCAAAAAGATTGGCTTGAAAAGTGAGTACCATTAGATAAGGATATCAGAAGGTGATGAATGGAAAACAACCTCAAAAAAAAAAATGGATGGTTTGTATCAATGGTTAGTGATGCTATTCGGATTGACAAATACCCCCAATACTTTCATGAGGTTGATGAATGAGGTGTTGAAGCCTTACCTTGGTAAGTTTTTCATTATATATTTGGATGAAATATTGAATTTTAAGTTAAAATTAAATAAGAACATTTGTAACATGTTAGAGAAATATTGTAGGGACTAAAATAAGAATTTGATAGTAGATTTTTTAAAATGTAGTTCAAGAAAAAAGGTTTGGTATGTATATTGTTTATTGTTTTTATATATGGTTTGAAAATATATCCAAAAAATGTAAAAGTGATTGTAAATTGTCCTTTACCCCACAATACATTTGAAACTAGAAATTACCATGGATTGGAGAGTTCTATAGGAAGTTCTTTCACAATTTTAGTGGAATTTGGGGTAAGTGCAAGAAGTTGAGTCCACTTAGAGTGGAATTTTTGGACTTAGTCATTTCTGCAAAATCACGTCATGTGTAATCAGATCTCGACCAAAATGAATTGGGATCTCATTTAGCTTTATGATCTTAAGTAGTCACCAGTGAGGAGGGACCTCAAAGAGATCAATCCAGACCGGTCAGTAAGAGTAAACACAATGGAAACACAAAGATATAATGGAGGCAATGCATAATAGATTGCTTTATTGTATGAAAATTGATTACATCCAACCGACAACAATTAGGTTACAACATACGGGCTCATGGGCCTAGTAGAATAGGTCACAACAAAGACCTTGAATCCTAAGATCTATCTTCAACACACTAACTAGCTACTTGATTCTCTGATTTATTACATTATAATGTGCAATTACAATTATATATTAATCCAAAGGATCTAGTCGACCCAAAAGGGATCAAAACCCAAAGAACAAGACCTAACATGCAAAATAAACAAAGTCGGCCTTCGCTAAGAGATTCCTCTAGAAAATCCAAAAGATGAAACATAGATCATGGGAAAAGGTCAGCCACATGCCAAGGAACATCAGAAGCAATGCCCAAGGATCCAAAAGCTTCGAAAAGGGTTTTGGTAGATCACCAAAATAGGTCCAGGCAATCGGTAACAAAGAATTGTCAACCACTAATAAGAAAATACCATGGAAACTAGTAGCGATATCTTGCTAGAAAATGATCCAAAAGTGATGCAGTCTGGAAGCAAGAAAGGTGATCAAGTCTTCAAGAAGAATCCAACTTGACAGGATGTGGTGAGCCAAAACCAGGACACATGGAAAGGAAAACTGAAACTGCAAAACATAAAGCAAAATGTTTTTGGTTAATGCAAGATTGCTATGATTCAGGGATGCTCTTACATCAAACATCTAGGGTTATTGACAAAGTGAGCCTCTCACTTTGCTAGGGTCAGAGGGAAACCTAGGTAGTCTACCTCTACCTAAGAAATCCAAGATGAATCTTCAACTGGCCTGTCCTTCCACCTCACAAGATATTACTTATAGTGACTGCTTTGAGTACTACGCCCAATCCTACTATGCAAAATCTCTTCAATCTGATCTGGTTCCTTCTAGGGCAACTGTTTCTCCAAGTCTGTAACATTGTCCTCACTAAATTTTGGTTCATGATACTCATGAAGATTTGCAATGTTGAATATAGGTGAAATACTCAGACTATCTGGTAACTCCACTTCATATTCATTTCCAGAACTAAACTTCCTCAAAATTTTGCAAGGTCCAAACTTCTTCATCTGCAACTTGTTATAAGTTCTAACTATGAATCTCTCTTTTTTTAGATATACCATCACTTCATCACCAACTTCAAATTCCTTATGTCTCATCTTCTCATCTACCTTCTCCTTATACTTGATGTTAATGTCTTTGAAATGCTGCTTAACCTGAATATGCAATGCTACCATGTGATCTACAAAGTCTTCTGCTTTTGAAGTCCTCTAGTCTTCATTGCCAATATCTCTCAATTATGATATACCTCTAGGATGCACTCTACTAACAACCTCAAAAGGTGTTCCTCCAGTACCTCTATTCACTGAATTGTTGTAGGAAAACTCTTCTTGTGCAAGGATCAAATCCCAACTTCCTGTTTTATCTCCCACTAAACATCTCAATAAGTTTCCCAAACTCTGGTTAACTACTTTTGTCTATCCATCAGTCTATGGGTGAAAATTAGAACTGAACTTCAAATCTATCTTCATATTCTTCCAAAGTGTTCTCCAAAAATATCCAACAAACTTAGTGTCTCTATTTGAAACTATGCTCTTAGGTAATCCATGCAACCTTACCACTTCCTTGAAAAATAGGTCTGCTAGATGAAATGGATCTGATGTCTTCTTACAAGGTATGAAATGAGCCATCTTCGAGAATCTATCCACTACCACAAATATAGAATCACTCCCTCTCGGTGTCTTAGGCAATCCAAGTACAAAATCCATGCTTATAGCCTCCCAAGGTCTTATCGGTACTATCAAAGGTTTATACAATCCCACATTCTGACTACTACCTTTTGCAACTCGACAAAATCTACAACTTTACACATATCTCTTAACATCCTTATGAATCCAGGGCCAAAATTACTGCTCACTCACCAATGCTCCTATTTTGTCAATGTCAAAATGTCTAGCCAGCCCTCCACTATGTTTCTCCTTTATCAAATTCTCCCTCATAGAACTCTTAGGTATGCACAATTTAACCCCTCTTAATAACATCCTTGTTAGAATAACCAATGGACAAATGAGAGGGGGGGGTGAATCAGTTGTCAACAAATTATATTAATCAAACCACTTTATAACCTTTAATTGGAGCACATAAACATTGAATACTGGAATAACAAAAATAGATACTGGTAAGCAATAAAACTTAAGAATGAAATAGATAATTAACACGATGCAACCATACCACATAACACCATGATTTGTACATGGAAATCCAGGTAAAAGGAAAAACCATGGTGGGAAGCCTACCCACAATCAGATAATACTTCAGCAAAAAGTATGTGATACAATAAGGGGCCTGCACATGCAACAAGGCACACTACATAGAGCATACCACTCATTATAAAGGACTCTCGCTAACTACAAAGAGGTTATAACCACCTCAATATAATTGGACAACAATCTAGAAGAATGAACTGCCAATGATAGAATCTACTATTCCTGATTACAGTCCCGGTTAAGCTCAATACTAGAGGCCTTTGACCTCGTACATAAACCCAAGTTGATCACCTATGATCAACCAAATCTTCTTTGCATATGATATTTCCTTCCATGACCATGACCACCACAATCCACAATGAGATCTTACATCAATTTATACAAACCCTAAGGCCTAAACCAATTAGGTCAGCCATCTAAAATATATTACAATAAGATCATTACATACATCCACATTACAATGATATACCATGTCGTCTTTAGACTAAAACAACATTAACCAATCCATAAATCATCCCAGTAACATGTAGGGAACACGTAACATGATATCAGTCCATAAATTAGACCCAAATAGATTCACCACGCCAAAGAGATGTCTCCAATCAGTCGAGGCATGAACAAAGATCACCTTCTACATCCTGTATTCTATCTAGAAGTCGTACCAACACCACTTATGCATCCTGTCAAATATTCTCAATAAAAGATCTACCCATAAAACCTTTAACCCTTACTAGTATAGGCTTACTAGAGTGTATGATAGCATCCGATTATGAAGTCAATACTAGCTAACTAAAACATACTCTAGAAACATCAAACCAAACATATTCCATTGATCGAAACATGTCAGTAGTATCCAACTGATAGTACCTTCTACCGGTAACACTAGTTCTTCTACTAATAACCAAAATCTGTCTGTCAATAACCAATCATAACAGCTAGTATTGACATGAATGACAAAACATCAACACAAAACATAATCAATTCCTTCATATTGCCAACAATCCCATCCTGAATGAAATAATCCTACCATTTTCTTCTATCTACCATAACCGGTTCTCTAAATGCTTTCCAAGGTTCAAAAAAATCCAGGTCATCATCATACAAGGTCTTCAAATCTTCAAATCCCAATATTGTCACTCTCATCTTTGTTAGTAAATTCCTTGTCCTACTCAATGCATCAAAAAATTTGTTAGATTTCCCACTTTTATGCTTCAACACAAAGGTGAAACTCTGTAAGAATTCTATCCATCTCATATGTCTCTGATGTTGGTATTTTGGTATGGTTTTGTCATTGATGTCAACACCTACTGAAAACTAGCACTTTGGAGATCCAACAACATTCACTAGCAAGCAAGTAAACTGTGCAACAACTACTGGTATATGGTTCATCGGCAGGATATAATGTTCACTGATATTTGGAATGATATGGAAGACACTTGGTAATGTCGAAGACATCATGTGGACACTTTGTTTTGAAGAATTAATCATTGGTATATTCATATTTACATATTTGCTTTTACCGGCAAATAGGTCCAGGTTATCTAGGGTTACACTGATAGGTTTATCTTTTTCCAGATCAGCATGGCACACTATGGAGATGATTTATTATTGTTGTAAATGCATTAAGCCGACATGTTCAATCGGTTATTGCATCAGATATTATATTATTTGTAAAATGATTTTATTGTAATATCTTGTAGAGTCGACCTACTAAAATTGGTCTTAGGGTATGATATATATGTAAGATCTTATTTGTAAGATCAAGTGTGGAATGTGAAAAAGAATTGTGTGAAGGTATATGTGAGATCAAGAAGAGGTATACACAAAGACGTCATTTGAAGGTGAAGTTAGGTTTTTGTAGAAGCATATCAGCATTACACTGGTACTGAATCCAACATATGAAGATGCTATTTTGTGCAGTACATTCTTATTGGATTTAACCATCCAACTGTAGTCAGTGTGACTCCCATTTTGTGATTGAGTAGTGAGCTCTAGGTTGTTGGCCTTTCTGCATGTGTAGACCCCATTATGTACACTTACTATCTATAGTAGTATCATCTGATTGTGGGTAAGGTTTCCCACCATGGTTTTTCCCCTTACAGGGTTTCCATGTACAAATATTGGTGTCATGTGTTGTGGATGACTTTATGTTTATGTTTCATGCATTAATCCTTACCAGTATAGCAATTTACTATTAACACTATCTACCGGCATACTTAACTAGTTTACCAGTATTAAGCATTAAGTTGGTTAATTAGTTTTTGGTTTGAATTGATTAGACAACTGATTCGCCCCCCCCCCCCCCCCTCCTCAGTTGTCTCCGGGACCTAACAATTGTATCAGAGCTTAGTCCTCTTTTACAGAAGTTTAACAACTTGAGGAGATCCAATGTCTACTAATTATTTTAGGAAGGACAGTCCTAAACTTGATGGAACCAACTATGGGATATGGAAGATCAAAATGGAGACACATCTGAATTGCATTGGTAAAGACATCTGGGAAGTTACTAAGAATGGTTATATTGTTGTTGTAGTTGGTCAGACTGCTCCAACTACCTTAGCTAAAGATGAAGAGAATGATTGCAAAGCAAGAGAAGCACTTTTGAGTGCATTATCATATCAACAAATCATGGGATTATTAGATAGGTCTACTGCTAAAGCTTTTTGGGATCATTTGGAAACACTAAATGAAGGAGATTCCATAGTCAAGATTGCAAAACTTGAAAGCTTCTGAGTCAGGTATGAACATCTGAAAATGGAAGAAGATGAAAGGATTTCTACTTTTATGGAAAGAGTATATGAAATTGTTTTGGGTATTAAATGTTGTGGAGGAACTTTGAGTGAGGATTAAATTGTTTCAAAAATATTAAGATTTTTTCCACTGGCATATAAAATGAAGGTTACTACTATAAATGAGTTGAGAACAATGCCTAATACATCAGTAACTAGGGATACATTGATTGGAAAACTTTCAGCCTTTGAAATTGAGGAATTTGGTCCTATTGCTACTATAAAAACTAATTTGGCCTTTAAAGCATCAACATCATCTACTCCATCATTTGACAAATCAGACTGGAGAGTCTTTTATGCAAGAGAACTTGAAGAATCCAGAAAGGAGAATGAAGAACTTGAAGCATTATTTGCAAGAAAAATGCCAAAAGGTCCAATTGGAAGTAAGTATGAAGGTAAAGCACCCTTTAAATGTTTTAACTGTAATAAGATTGGTCATATGGCTTTGAGATGCCCTAATAGACATGCTAGACTAAGAGAAGAAGCTAGAAGAACATACAAGCCTAATCCTAAATATCAGAGATACAGATTCAAGAAAAACAAAGACAAATCTTGTTACATTGCTAATGAAGGTGTGACTGATGATTCTGATGAGGATCCATCAGACAATGGATGGGTTTTTGTTGCCATAACAGAAGATCAATGGGCACCTACTACTCAACTAGTAGAACAAGCCCTAATAGCTAAAGTTGAAGCAAAGGATGAATGGATCATTGATTCAGGATGCTCACATCATATGACTGGAGACAAAGGTAAATTCTTGAACTTTCAAGAATACAATGGAGGTTTAGTAAGATTTGGAGATGACAAAGCCTGTTCAATCAAAGGTAAGGGTTCAATATCTCTTGATGGTAAGCATAACACTGACAATGTCTACTATGTTGAAGGATTAAAGCATAATCTTTTAAGTGTTGATCAATTAGTTGAGAAGGGATTTCAGTTACAATTTAAAAATGGAAAATGTAAAATCATGAATAGAACTGGTTTGGAAATTGCAACTGGTAATCAGACTAGAGGCAATATCTTTCATTTGAATAATAGTGAAAAGGCATGCTTAATTGCACGTATAGATGAAATTTGGTTATGGCATAAGAGACTATGTCATGTAAACTTTGATTGCATGGTAAAAATCAGTACTTCTAAGGCAGTTAGAGATCTACCTAAAATTGTGAAACCTCAGAATACAATTTGTAAGGAATGTCAATTTGGGAAACAAGTTAGAGCTAGTTTCAAAAGTATTCCAGAAAAATCCAATAATGCTCTTGATTTAATTCACACTGATTTATGTGGTCTAGCTAGAACTAGAAGCTTACAAGGTGATAGATATTTCATGATAATTATTGATGATTATTCTAGAATGTGTTGGGTTACTTTTCTCAGAGAGAAATTAGAAGCATAGGGAAAGTGCAAACTATTCAAAGCAATGGTTGAAAATGAAACCGGTAAGAAAATCAAATGTTTAAGATCAGATCAAGGAGGAGAATTCACATCTAAGGACTTTAATACATTCTATGAAGTGAATGGAATCAAAAGACAGTTATCAGCACCTCGGAAACCACAACAGAATGGAGTTGTTGAAAGGAAAAATAGAACTATCTTGGATGCAGCAAGAAGTATGTTATCAGAAGAAAATCTACCACATGTGTATTGGAGAGAGGCTGTTAGCACTACTGTCTATACATTCAACAAAGTTCACATCAAAGGTGAAACCGGTAAGATCCCTCATGAACTATGGTTTGGTAATACTCCTACTCTTAAGTATTTCAAAATTTTTGGAAGTAAATGTTATATTAGAAGAGATGAGTATATTGGCAAATTTGATCCTAGAGGTGATGAAGAAATATTTCTTGGTTATTCATCTAAGAGCAAGGCATATAGATGTTTTAATAAGACATTGCAGAAAATTGTTGAGAGTACAAATGTAAAGATTGATGAACAATTCAGAGGAACTTCAAGGTATATAGACTCTGAACCGGCAACAGAAATTGTGACAAATAAACCTATACTAAATCCACGGGTACAAAATGAAGATCCAGTTACTCTGGTATCATCAGAAGATTCCACAATAATTGAAGAACAACAGTAAACTAAGACACCCCGGTATGTAAGATTGAATCATTCTGAAGATCAAATAATTGGAAACAAATTTAAAGGAGTTATGACAAGAGGAAGATTGGAAAATGAAGAGGTATGTCTTATTTCTCAAATTGAACCATCATCTATCAATGAGGCATTTGAAGATAAATTTTGGATTAAAGCTATGGAAGAAGAATTAGGACAAATTGAGAAAAATAATACTTGGACATTAGTTCCCTGGCCTAAAGATAAAAATGTAATTAGAACCAAATGGGTATTTAGAAACAAACTTAATGAAGATGGTAAGGTTGTCAGCAATAAAGCAAGACTAGTGTGTAAGGGATATTCTCAGAAAGGAGGAGTTGATTACAATGAAACCTTTGCACCGGTAGCCAGAATTGAGGCAGTTAGATTATTCTTGGCTTTTGCAGCTCACAAGGACTACAAAGTTTATCAAATGGATATTAAATGTGCATTTTTGAATGGAGACCTTGAAGAATAAGTATATATTGAACAACCTGATGGATTTTGTTTGACAAATGACAATGATATGGTTTGCAGGTTAAGAAAAGCTCTGTATGGATTGAAACAAGCCCCAAGAGATTGGTATGCAAGGTTGGATAAATATCTTTTGAAAATTGGTTTTACTAAAGGAAATGCAGATAGCAATTTATATTACAAAATAACTAATGATGACATCTTGATTATTGAAGTATTTGTTGATGATATAATCTTTGGAGGAGAAGATGGATTATGTAAGGAATTTTTTATTAAAATGCAGCAAGAATTTGAAATGTCTATGATTGGAGAAATAAAATTCTTTTTAGGTTTGCAGATTTCTCAGACTGCTAAAGGTATATTTTTGAGTCAATCCAAGTACTTAAAAGAATTACTAAAGAAATTTGGGATGGAGAACTCTAAACCGGTAAGCACACCTATGACTACAAATGACAAATTATCTTAAAGGGATGAATCTACACCTGTTAATCCAACTAGATACAAATCTATGATAGGATGTTTACTGTATTTGACACAAACTAGGCCTGATATTATGAATGCAGTATGTATTGTTTCTAGATTTCAGAGTAATCCTAGGGAAAATCATGAATCAGCAGTAAAAAGGATTTTTCGGTACTTACAAGGCACATCAAATCTTGGATTATGGTATCCTAGAGATGAAAATTTTGACCTATGTGCATACACAAATGCAAATTGGGTAGGAGATGTAGATGATAGAAAGAGAACCACTAGAAGAGCATTCTTTCTTGGAAAGAGATTAGTTTCTTGGTTGAGTAAGAAATAGAGTTGTACATCTTTATCAACAACAGAATCAAAATATGTTGCAGCAGCAACCAACTGTACACAGGTATTATGGCTTAAGCAAATATTGAAAGACATTAAGGTAAAATGCAAGGAACCTATTACTATCTACTGTGATAACACTGCAACAATTGATATATCTAAGAATCTGGTATTACATTCTAAAACAAAACATGTTTCTATCAAACTGAATTTCCTAAGGGAAAAAGTTGAAGAAAAGGAGATAAAACTGGTTTATGTGAATACTAAAGAACAACTTGCAGATATTTTTACAAAACCTTTGCCTAAGGAGACTTTTGAATATCTCAGAGATCAGCTTGGAGTCATACCACCACTAGTAGAGACTTAGACAGTTGATGATTGTCATCAACTGACAGAATTAAAAAGACAAATCTTTTATTCTGGTCTTTGATGAGGAAGCTACTTCTCAGGGGGAGTAGCTGGTATTTTGTATGAACTTGAATTTTGTAGCTTTAGCATTTTGATGTCAAAGGGGGAGAGATATCTATGGAAAAACAGATTATCTTTTGAGGAAGAGATTGGTATTGAAAATAAATCTTTGGATAAACCCTTATTTCTCCTAGGGGGAGAAATTGTTTGGGAGAGACTATTACTCTCTGTATTCTGGTTATGATCTTTTTTGAGATTGTTGGTTTTTGGTATTTGGCATTTCTATTTTGGCACTTTGATGGTTTTTCCATCTTGTGTTGCCATCAATGTCAAAGGGGGAGATTGTTGGTATTTTGGTATGGTTTTGTCATTGATGTCAACACCTACTGAAAACTAGCACTTTGGAGATCTAGCAACATTCACCGGCAAGCAAGTAAACTGTGCAATAGTTACTGGTATATGGGTCACCGGCAGGATATAATGTTCACCAGTATTTGGAATGATATGGAAGACACTTGGTAATGTTGAAGACATCGTCTGGACACTTTGTTTTGAAGAATTAATCATTGGTATATTCATATTTGCATATTTGCTTTTACCAGCAAATAGGTCCAGGTTATCTAGGGTTACACCGACAGGTTTATCTTTTTCTAGATCAACATGGCACGCTATGGAGATGATTTATTTTTGTTGTAAATGCATTAAGACGACATGTTCAATCGGTTATTGCATCGAATATTAAATTATTTGTAAAATGATTTTATTGTAATATCTTGTAGAGCCGACCTACTAAAATTGGTCTTAGGGTATGATATATGTAAGATCTTATTTGTAAGATCAAGTGTGGAATGCAAAAAAGAATTGTGTGAAGGTATATGCGAGATCAAGCAGAGGTATACACGAAGACATCATTTGAAGGTGAAGTTAGGTTTTTGTAGAAGCATATCAACATTACACTAGTACTGAATCCAACATATGAAGATGCTATTTTGTGCAATACATTCTTATTGGATTTAACCATCCAACTGTAGTCAGTGTGACTCCCATTTTGTGATTGAGCAGTGAGCTCTGGGCTATTGGCCTTTCTGCATGTGCAGACCCCATTATGTACACTTACTATCTACAGTAGTATCATCTGATTGTGGGTAAGGTTTCCCAACATGGTTTTTCCCCTTACAGGGTTTCCACGTACAAATATTGGTGTCATCTATTGTGGATGACTTTATGTTTATGTTTCATGCATTAATCCTTACCGGTATAGCAATTTACTCTTAACACTGTCTATCGACATACTTAACTGGTTTACCGGTATTAAGCATTAAGTTGGTTAATTAGTTTTTGGTTTGAATTTATTAGACAACTGATTCACCCCCCCCCCCCTCTTAGTTGTCTCTGAGACCTAACATCTGATTCAACTTACTCTAACTATTCAAATACTACAAAGCTTGATGATCTGTATACAACACAAACTCCTTAGGTAACAAGTAATGTCTCCACTTCTTCAAGGCTTGAACTATGGCATAAAACTCCTGATCATACATTGAATATCTCCTCCAAGCATCATTCAATTTCTTATTGAAATAGGCTATTTCTCTCCCTTCCTGACTCAAGACTACTCCTATTGCTATTCCACTTGCATCACAATCCACTTGAAATACTTTATTGAAATCCGATAAAGCTAACATAGGTTGCTCAGTCACTTTTTAGTTTCAATAGTTAAAAAAATTTCTTTTCTCTGGTGGTCCATTTGAATTCCTTCCGATCTCCTCTCATAGTCTCAGTCATAGGGTTACAGACTGGACTAAATTTTCTCAAAAATTTCTAGTAAAAACTAGCCAGTCCATGAAATGATCTTACCTCTCTAATGCTTTCCAGTGTAGGCAATTCAATAATTGCTTTCACTTTCTCAAGGTCCATCTTCAAATCATCTTCAGATATCACAAATCCCAAATAGACTAACTCATCCTTCATGAAAGTACACTTCTTGATATTGATCAACAACTTCTCTTCTCAAAACCTCTACAAAAATTGTCTTAACTGCAACAAATGCTCCCCTTTTGTCCTACTGAAATCATAATGTCATCCAAATACACAATAAAAAACTTACCCAAGAATTTTTTCAATACCTCATTCATTAGCCTCATGAAAGTACTCGGTGCATTAGTCAATCCAAAAGGCATCACCGACCATTCATATAGTCCTTCATTTGTCTTAAATGTTGTCTTCCACTCGTCAGGTTCTCTGATCCTGATCTAATGATATCCACTCTTCAAATCTATCTTTGTAAATTATTTTTCTTTGCTCAAATAGTCCATTATGTCATCCATCCTAGGAAAAGGAAACCGGTATTTCACTGTGATCTTGTTTATTGCTCTAGAATCCGTACACATTCTCCACTCTCCATTCTTCTTAGGTGCTAATACTACTGGTACTACACAAGGGCTTAGACTTTCTCTGATCAAACCTTTCTTCAACAACTCTTGCACTTGTCTATTTAGTTCTTCATTCTATGCCGATGTCAACCGGTGTGCATCTTTGTTAGGCAAACTAGCTTCAGGAACCAAGTCCATGCAATGACTAATACTTCTCACTAGTGGCAATCCATGAGGTACATTATCTGAAATGATGTCCTCATATTCTATTAGCAAATCTTTTATCTCTTCCAGGTGTCCTCCTTCTAGTTTTGGTTTCTCAGTCTTCTTAGGAATTAAGAAAAAAACACACATTCTCATATCTCAGTCTATCCAAGAATTTCCTTCTATCTACCAAAGAGATTTTAGCATTCATACAAACTTCATTCTTCAAAGGTTCCTCCAAGGGGAACATGGTTTGCTTCATCCCATTGGCCACTACAGTGTATGTATTCTTCCTCCCATCATGTATTGTCCATCTATCAAACTACCAAGGTCTACCCAACAAAAGGTGAGAAATATCCATAGGCATAATATAACACAATACTTCATCATGATAATTCCCAATTTTCAATTTCACCAAACATTGTTCACTTACTAACAACTTATGTTATCCTGAATCCATGCTATCTGATAAGGCTTAGGGTGTTTCAATCTCTCCAATTTCAACATATTCACCATTTCTTCTAAAACAATATTATATGAACTACCACTATCAATAAAAAATTTACAACACTTACCAGACACCTTACATCTGGTCTTGAATAGATTCTTCATTTGCAAAGGCTCTTCATCTCCTTCGGTATGACACAAAGCTCTCCTCATCACCAAGAGTTCTCCATCTTTTGGTCTATTGTCTGATCCGATGGGGTTTTCTTCCACCACTATTGCTCTTCCAGTATTTTCCATCTTCTTACACTCGAATGCATGATGTCCTTCTCCTCCACACTTAAAGTAGGTTCCTCTAAATGTCCTCTTGTCTTGTCTCCCAAAATTCTCATTCTGGTAACCATCTAGTTCTCTCCTCTGGTAGAAATTTCTATCATCCTTCCGATATGAATTACCTTATTTGCTCACTTCCTTATCCTTGTTCTGATCTGTACTGGTTCCTCTTCCTCCTTTAAATCCTCCTCTGGTAAACCTTCCACCTCTGCTTCTCTACCTCTACTCATGTCTTTTTTTAACTTATCTTCTGCCTTTAGGGCATACTGGTAAGCCTCTTCAAAACTCTCCAATTTGATCATGTTGATTTCATCTTGTATAGACATCCACAATCCATTCAAATATCTTGCAAATTGTTCAACTTCATCATCAACATGTCTGGATCTAATATTGAACTTGTAAAATGCTTTGGTACATTCCTTCACACTAGATTCCTTCTATCTCAAATTCTGCAACTTCCAAAATAGATCTACTTGATAATTTGTTGGGACAAACTTTGACTTCAACTTAGCAATCATCTGATCCCATGTCTTAATATTTTCTTTACCTCTTCTCTATCTATCAACTTGCAAATTCTCCCACCAAAGAGATGCATGACCTTTCAATCGGGTACAGACATATTTCACCTTCCTCTTTTTTGCGGTTTTTTCAAAATCAAAATAATTATCCATCTTTGAGATCCAATCCATCAATTCATCTGAATCTAACTTACCATCATATTCTAGTGGGTTAAAATGAGGTTTAGTATTTTCCCTAATCAAAACCCTCAAAAACCTTTCCTCATCTGGATCAACCGCCAATAGGTTTGCTTGTTATGTCGGGGCTTCTTCTCTTTCATCTTCACTTACATATTCAATATGTCAGCCTCTTCTCCGGGTTGTCTCCATAGCTTCTAACCGGGTTGCTATTCCTTGCAACATCTCCATCATAGCAAGGTCTTCATTCCCACATGCTCCACCATTCCTAGCTCCTCTTCGTGCCATCGTTCATACTAGTCCTTTGTAGATGTAGGTTGGGTCCGCAATCTGCCATCTCACAACAAAATTTCAAGATACACAACCTTTCAAAATGAAACTTCACTTTGATGTCACTTGAAGAAGTCATCGGTGAGGAGGGACCTCAAAGAGATCAATCTGGACCGGTTAGCAAGAGTAAACACAATGGAAGCACAAAAATATGATGGAGGGAATGCAAAATAGATTGTTTTTTTGCATGAAAATTGATTACATCCAACCGATAACAACCGAGTTACAACATATTGTCTCACAGGCCTGGTAGAGTAGGTCACAAATGGGACCTTGAATCTTAAGATCTATCTTCTATGCATAGTTTAGCTACTTGATTCTCTGACTGATTACATTCTAATGCGCAATTACAATTATATATATATATATATTGATCCAAAGGATCTAGTCAGCCCAAAAGGGACAAAAACCTGAAGAACAAGACCTAGCGTGAAAAATAAACAAGGTCAGCCTCCACCAAGAGATTCCTCAAGAAAATCCAAAGGATGAAACGTAGATAGCAAGAGAAGGTTGGCCACACACCAAGGAACATTGGAATCAAAGCCCAAGGCTCCACAAGCTTTGAAAAGGGTTCCGGTAGATCATCAAAATAGGTCCAGACAACCAGTAACAAAGGATTGTCAACCGGTAATAGGAAAATGTCATGGAAATCGGTAGTGATATCTTATCGTAAAATGATCCAAAAGCGATGTGGTTTGGAAGAAAGAAAGATGATAAATTCTTGAAGAAGAATCGAACTCCACAGGATCTGGTGAGCCAAAACCAGGACACACAGAAAGGAAAACTGAAACCACAAATAGAAAAGAAAAATAGAAAGGAAAATGTTTTTGGTTGATGCAAGATTGCTATGAACCAGGGATGCTCCTGCAATGGGATCCTGAGCCAAAAAATGAATTGGGATACCAATTCATGGCAGGATCTTGAGCCTAAAAAAATGAAATGAGATCATGATAAAAAAATAAGTGAGAGCTTGATTCATTTAAATTAGGATCATGTTTCGTAAAAGTATATATTTTTAAAAAAGAGCAAGATCTAGGTCAATTTCATTGCCAAAGTGACTCGGGATCCCAATTAGGAGTGTACATAGGCCACCCAACAACCCCTCCTAGTAGTTTTTTTTTCTCTATTCTAGTTTTGATATATATTTTATTTTAAATGAATAAAATATAGTTTTGTTTAACTTTTTTATTAAAAGAAAATTGATTTTAGGTTGTAGTTTTTTGGTAATTTATAGTTTATTGTTTATGTATGTTTTAATATGTTATGTACCTTATATTTTTTTGTAAAATAAATTATTTTTCATAATCATACTAGAAAATAAAAAGAAATCCAAAACCTGAACAAAAATGAAAACTAATACCAAAACCAAAATCAAAACAAAAATAAAAATAAAAAGTAAAACCAAAACATATAGCTTACTAATTTAATCTAACCTTTTATACTTGACATCCTATTCTAGGACCCCTTACTTGACATACTTAACAATTATCACCAATTAGGACATCTTGCTAGGACCCCTTACATGCTTTCATTTATCTAATCATGCTTCTCCATTAAGCCATCTTATTTTTGGACCCCCTTAAGACACATGAACTATCTATCTTGACCCCTTAAGCCTTCTTATTATGACCTATAGCTTAATAATTTAATCCAACCTCATACAAGTGACATCCTATTCTAGGACCCCTTGGAATGTTCTCAATCATGACCTCAGCTTAAGATTTCATACTTGATGTACATGTACTTAACAATTAGATCACCAATTAGGACCTTTTAAGCTTCCATACTTGACATATACTCAAGACATAGAAGTTTGATCACATAAACCCTTACGCTCTTCCATACTTAACATACTTGAACAATGTATACTTTAAATTTTGGATTAGGACCTCTAGATGAACAACTTAATTCAACAATTCATGTAATTGACATCCTATGAACTAGGACCCCTTAACCTTTCATTTATCTAATCATATTGAACTGCCCTTAAGCCATCCTATAATGACCTAGGCCTTAACACAATGAATTAGATCTTCACCCCTTAAGCCTTCCTATTATGACCTATAGGTTAATAATATAATCCAACCTCATGTACTTGTGTGACATCCTATTCTAGGACCCCTTGACATTCTTGATCATGACCCATGCTTAATCTTTCACACTTGACATGTACTTAACAATAATTAGATATATAAGTTTAATCATGACCCCTTAAGCTCTTTCAATGTATACTTGATATTTAAGTTAGGACCTCTAGGTGAACTAGGACCCCTTAAGATGTATTCTCAAGATCACAGGACCCACTAAGCTTTCATTTATCTAATCATGTTGAAAGTTCCCCTTAAGCCATCCTATAATTATCTTATTAAAACACATGAACTAGATCTTGATCTTGTAAGCCTTTCTATCCTAGTGCCCCTTGACATTCTTGATCTGTTGGAATCAAGGGAACACTAAGAGGGGGGATTCAACAAATTTAACTTTAATAACCCGATATTTGAACCACTTTATGTAAATGAAGAAAATTAAGTGCAGAAACACAAAGCCAAGATCAACAACACCATAACATCAAGATTTTTATGTGGAAACCCAATTAAGGGAAGAACCACGGGGATTCAAACCCATAATATTAATATACTCTATTAAAAGTTTAAAAATATTACATAAGGGGAATGCACATGCATTTAGGAACATTGCCTAGAGCTCACTGCTTAATTACAAATAAGGGCTACAACCCAGAATTCTCACTACCTTACAAAATTATTATAAGAGATACAAGAAAGTTTGAACTATTAAATAACATCAACAAATGCCTAAGTATAGTTCCAGTTTATCACAAAATACATGATCACACTCTTCTCTTTTCTGATATTCTTCATTATACCGGAGCATAAAACTCTCAACTACACATGTGAAACTGCACATAATTGCTCATACACGCTTCTTGTTGGCAATTGACACTCATTTGATTGGTTTCATATGTTGTCATTGATGGCAACATGTGTTAGATAGTTCAAATAACTGGGATACAACTGAGAAGGGGGGCTAAATCAGTTGTCACAGATTATGGAAACCTTAAGCAATTAAAACTATAATATCAAGACCCAAAACATTAATACCATAATGCTTAAACCAAATACCGGAATAATAGTTAAACCATTTAGGCATAAATAATAATCAAATAATAAATACCATCCACATGACACCAAGATTTATATGTGGAAAACCCGGTAAAGGGAAAAACCATGGTGGGAAGCCTACCCACAGTCAGATAATACTTCTGCAGTAAGTATGTGAATTACAATTGAGGGACTTGCACTTGTAGGAAGGCCAACAACCTAGAGTGCACTGCTCATCACAAAAAGAGTCTCACTGAATACATAGAAATCCAAACTACAATCTAGAAGAAGTGTTGAACTGCAAAGATATAATCTCTTATGCTCGAGTACTGTTCCAGTTAAGCTCAATACCAAAGGACTAAATCCTCTTACATCAACCCAATTCAATCTCCAATGATTGACCAAATCCTTTGCCTAAATGATAATACATTATTTGCACATGACATATCCATTTCCCATAACCACGAGGATCTACAATGAGATCTTACATCATATATATACAAACCCTCAACCATAAACAATCAGGTCAGCCACCAGATAATAAACCAAATACATGATTACAAAAAATGTCGGCCTTAGACCAAACAAATAATATCCAACACATAAAACATCCTAGAATTACATCGAGAGGTCCAATCCACATGCTTCATTAAACCGGTTCATAACCTAGATCAACCGGGACATAATATAGGTCCACACACTAAAGCAGTGATCTCCATATGCCAAGTCTTGAACATGATCACCAACAACATCTTTAATCTGCATGAGAAGTTACACCAACACCACTTATGCATATCATCAAAGATCTTCATCAAAATCTCTACCGGTGAAACCCTCGCTAAAACCACAAGCCAAGCTTCCAAGAAAACAGGATAGCATCCAATCACCAAACCAAAACCAACTGACTAAATATGAATGTGAGTATCATGAATAAGCCAATTCCATAGCCAAATCATATCGGAGCCTATTGGATCATGCTGGATCCAAACCAACTAGAAACTACTCAACCTATCGGGAGTAGTAGGGTGTCAGTAAAGCATCCAAACAACTAGTGTTGACATCAATGACAAAACATCAATGCAACACATAATCAATTCATCCAAATGGCCAACAATCTCCCCCTTTTGCATTGATGGAAACACTAGATGTGAAAAACATCTAAGTACCAATAAATGCCAAACAAGTCTCCCCCAATGGAAGGCAACCAACAATCTCCCAATGAAGTTTCTAAAACAAAGACCAAACTCCCCCCATGAATGATATCTCTATAAAGCTCTAAATTATAGATTCATCTCTCCCACTAATGTATACAACTCCTTAAGTTTTCTTTCTCACATCAATATCACTCCCCCTTTGACATCAATGCCAAAAATCTGACAAAAATATAAAAGCAAAACATAAACCACTGAAACACAAAGCTAACTACTCCCCCTGAGCAGTAACATCCCCACATCAATACTAGATTGAAAATATCTTTGATAATGCATAGTGGACTGATGTCAATCTGCATCAATCAAGTCTCTACCAGAGGGGCAGAAACTCCCAATCTATCTCTGAAGTACTTAAACGATTCCTTAGGCAAAGGTTTAGTGAAAATATCTGCAATCTGCTCTTTAGTGTTCACATAAACCAATCTAACTTCATTTTCTTCCACCTTTTCCTTCAAAAATTTATACTTGATAGATATGTGGTTTGTCTTAGAATGAAATACTAGATTCTTTGATATGTCAATAGCAGTAGAGTTATTATAGTGAATAACAATCGGTCCAGTGCAATGCACTTTGATATCCTTCAACATTTGCTTCATCCATAAAATTTGTGTACAATTATTAGCAGCAAAAACATACTTAGCTTCAGCAGTAGATAAATAAGTACATGATTATTTCTTTTTGATCCATAAAACCAACTTCTTTCCAAGAAAGAAAGCTCCACCGAAAGTACTTTTTCGATCATCAACATCTCTAGCCCAATCAACATCTGTATATGCACATAAAGTAAAGTCATGATCCTTAGGGTACCACAAATCATATTCTGATGTACCTTGTAAGTATCTAAAAATCCTTTTTGTTAGGATTCCCAAAGATACTAAGAAGGGGGGGTGAATCAGTATCTGAATGGTTATAATATTTTCTTAACTTATAAAATGAAAAACATATTAAAACTATGTACCAGTAAAGCAGAAATAATGTAGCAAATAAGAACAAGAACACAATGTTTTAATGAGGAAACCCAGTGTGGGAAAAAACTCAGTGGGATTTGTGACCCACAATATTTGCTTACTGGCCAATAAGGGAATATTACTCTTACAATAGGGGCCTGCACATGCAGGAAGGCCAAGTGCCTAGAGCTCACTGCTCAATTACAAAGGAAGTCACACTTGAAAAACACACCATAACACAATGTTTTAATGAGGAAACCCAATGTGGGAAAAAACTCAGTGGGATTTGTGACCCACAATATTTGCTTACTGGCCAATAAGGGAATATTACTCTTACAATAGGGGCCTGCACATGCAGGAAGGCCAAGTGCCTAGAGCTCACTGCTCAATTACAAAGGAAGTCACACTGACTTACAAAAATGGATTAAACTAATCCAATGTCTTGTACTGCTTCAGATTAGCATTTGCTATGCCAGATTCAATAGCGGTTTAAGTTCTACTACATATATAAACCCTTAACCTATAATTCGTATAATAGGTCTGCTACCTTCTATTCAAATTTTGCATCATACCTCTACTACTTATCTTGATGATCTACAATGATCTCATACATATATGAGTCATATTACAATCCACCATGTCAGCTTAGATAATATTTTACATTTAATAACAAAATACATTAATACAAAAATGATGTCAGCCAAGGTGTGTAATCTTCTTTTTCGGTGTCAGTACTTATGTCTATCTGCCAATATCACATGATTGCAAGGTTGCCATCAATGAAAATACCTTCAATCACCTACAATTTCTCATTGGAGTATGCATTTGCCAACAATTTCCCCCTTTGGCATTGATGGCAACACTCATGAGAAAAATTCAAGAATGTATCCAAAAACTGAAGTCCAAAAAATCTTGCCAAAAACTGTGTCTCCAAAAATGTGTGCTCCCCCTGAGCAGATAATCTCTACATCCTTCTAGCCATTTTTCTCATCACACTACTCCCCATTTGACATCAATGACAAACGTTGTCATTTGCTGTCAGTGGAGTCCTACCTGGATTTTTGTAACTGGTGGGTCACATCTGAAAAATATCTGTCAAAACCAAATTTAAACCATTACAGAATGTTTTGCTATCTTTTATTGCCTCTTGAGTTCTCTGCACTGTACCAGTGAGTATGTGCATTTTCTCTTCCGGTGTCTTCATTCCGGGAACCAGAGCCTCAGATATTTCTTTTCTCAAAGAAATGAGGTATCTAGTTTTGGACCAAGTCTACATTTTAAGTCCTTTGCTTTATCCTTTATTCTTTCTTTGTCCTTCTCTAACTGCTTGATTTTCTCTTCTTGCTCTACAATTTTCTTCTCTATCTCTAAAAATGAATCCGATGTACCTATCAAGTTGTCAGCAATATTGTTTATCTTATCTTGTGCTTTGCTGATTTCCTTGTCAATATCTTCTATTAAAATATTTGTTTTACAAGAATCTCTATACAATTTCTTGAAGTAAAAAATTATCTCTCCAAGTTCTAGTAATAGGGTATCCATTTTCTCTTTGTTCTTCTTGACAATTTCCTCAAAGAATTTCTCTTTTTCTTTAATCATTCTCTCCTTAAATGTATCCTCATTTATTTGATCAATCGTCAGTATGTTGCCAGTGATGAACTTAGACAATGTGTCTAGTTGACCTAAAGAATTCTTGTTATCAACAATACACTTTGGTGCTATCAATTTAAGAATGGGAATTGTATCATCAATAGCCTTATAGGCTTTTGCATTACATTTTGTGATCTTCTTTATTGAATCCAATAAGACCTTTGTTACATTTGTAGGTCTGAATTCTGCCATAGATGTACCAGATGTCTATCCAACTTCCTTCACAATAGCCATGCTACCAGTGGTGGTAATCACCTTGCTTGATTCAACCTCTGGTAGGTTAGTCTGTGTTTGTATTTCTACAAACAAAGGTTGAGGCTTTTCAGTTTTGGTCGGTGGCACTGTCTCTGTTTGAACTTGTGCCTCAACCTATACCTGTTTCGGTTTCTCTATTTGTGTCTCAGAAGGTTTCTCTGAGCTTTCAACTATTAGTTTCTCAGATGTAGTCTCAGTTTGTACCTCTATACTTTCCTTAGCTAGTTCTTCTAATTGTTTTTTAGTTGTATCTACCGGTTTCTCAGTGGTATCCTCTACTGGTTGCTTTGTTTGTGTTGGTTTTTCTAGGCTTATCTCAACCTCTGTAGCCGGTGACTCAATAGTCACATCTGTCTTCTTATCCTCAGTGGTTTCTCTATCAACCACAACATTTACTTCTTAAGTATCATTATTTACAATATACAAAACTTCAGACTCAAGATTTGTATCCTTTAATGGAGTCTCCATACTCTCAGTAGCTGGTTGACTATCAATAGTATCTACCGGTGGAGTATCTAAAGAAGGTGGGGGTACATTATCAGTTATTTTAAGGCTTGGAGGACCACCTACCTTACCTTTCCCCTTATCTCTATCCTTTTGATATAATTTAATAGTCTTTGGTCTGAGTAATTCTTCCTATTTTTATTTTTCCACAAAGAATATATCTCATGCATCAGCTGTTTCTTTAGAGACTTCTTTTACTCTTCCTACCATCAGTGCTACATGCTGGTGAGCAGTGGAGAATACTGTCTGGTTTGCTTCACTGATTAGTTTGTCTATTTCATCAGTTGTGTTGACTAGATGTACTACAAGTAATTTTTCAATCTGGATTTTCTTGTCCAGCTCAATGATTGCTAGCCTTCTAGCTTCTAATCTCCTGTATAGATCATTTGGTATTTCAACAACAACTTCCATCAAAAATTTCTTATAAATATCTAAGTGTAAATTTACACTATTCTCTATGCTTTCCTTGTCATCTGCTAATAGTGTGTTGTATATTTTGTCGATGTTCTTCAACTTACCATCCTCTGTGATTTCAATCAAGAGTTTATCCAATGGAGCAATATTCTGTTTTGCCTTCTTTTTCTTTGGAGTCATTTTCTTTACCAGAGGCCTAACTACCTATTGTTTTTGTCTAGTTCTTTTGGGTGCAAGTGAGAGTACCGATGAGGGTTTTATTTTTCTTTCTACCCTTTTAAATACTGTCAGTATATCACTTTCAGAAGAAATTCCGACCGGTGAAAGATGATTTTCCGGTTGAAGTCCTTCCAACTCACTTTCCTTTATTCCAGTTTGCTTCAAAACATCTTCCTTAATTTCTTTAGCCTGCCGGGTTCCTTTTCTTACTGTTCCTTTGACCTTCTTAACCCTTTTCCTAGACTGAATTCCACTTTCTATTGTTTCAGCATTTCCAAAAAATTCCTTAGTAGGTTCCTTGGGTGCTTCAAGGAGGGCTTTTGCATAAGTTTCAATAATATTATCATCTGTCTCATAGCCAATTTCAGTTACCTAGATAGTTCTAGGGACAACTGCCTCCATCTAGATTTCATCCTTCTTGATTACAAAACAAATTTTTTTCTGATATTTGTCCACAATAGCTTGTGGCAATCTTACTCTGGTTTTCATTTGTGCCTTTAATGCTTGAAAGTATTCATTTAAGTTTTTCTCCTGGTTTTCTCCCATGTTGTTTAGTAGATCCAATAGTTGTTTTCCTATCGAAATGTCAAAACCAAATCTCTTGCACCAATACCGGGTACTTGTTTAGTTATGTACAACATTAGACAAACAAGCAAATTTCCAAATCTGAATGTTCCTTTCTTATCTCTTTTAATTTTCCCCAGATTGTCTATCAATTCATCTTTGAGCCATTCACATATATCTATTCTAGCATTGTTGTTGACCATGTCATAAGCACTCTTAATACATAGGCTAGAAATTGAGTTCAACCTATTTGCATTTGTAGCTTTATAACCTAATATCATATTGATAAATCTGGCATTTATATCCTTTACATCATTTACCCTTAGAGACCTTTTGTTGAATGTTGCACCGGTTAAATACATCACTATGTCATTTGAGACTCTCTTCGCTTTGTCAAGTCTACTACCGGTGGAAGGTAAACCTATTACTACCTTAATGGCTTCCTTTGTGATTTTATGGATTGAATCCAACCAGAAGAATTCACCATGAACCCTTCTTAACACAATCCTTATAATATCCTTGGGAAAATCCGGGACACTAAGGATTTCAATAAAACCTAGGGTTTCCACTATCTTATGTTCTGGCTTGATATATCTAGACTTATCACAAATCATAGTCCTATACATATTTTTGATCTCATCATCACCTAATTCCTCTATATGACAATGTATATACATCCTAGGGTTTTCAACATATACTACTCCCTTAGGAATTTGAGAAAATTCATCTATGCTATCATCTTTCTTCGCAATTTCAGGAACTAGTTTGAATACGGGTCTAGGGTGCTTAACAACCTCAACAATAGTAGGGTTTGCAATGAATTCAGGAGTGGATGAAGATTCCATGATTATAAATACCTCAATCTGCCTTGAAGATGAACACTTTGTTGAACTGCTTCACTTTTTTGCTAAGAATGACTTTGCTCAAGAATTTTCATGCTCTTCAAAGGTTTGAATGCTCGGTCAATGAAAAGGAGCCAAAACACTTGCTTTATAATGTTATTTTCTCCAACTACCAGATTTAATGCTCACCGATTAAGTCACAACTTAACTCATCTATCGGTATAGAAGTAATTTCAACTTCTCACCATCAATCGAGGGAATAATAGCATGTTTTTCATTTTGTTGCTAAACCCTCAAGGATTTTTCTTCAATTAGATGAAGAGTCTCCTACCGGTGGAGTGTTACTCTATTCTATCGATGGAGGAGTAATCCCATCAACATTCTGACCCGACTTTCTAATCCATTATTTTGAGAATTCTTGCTTTACCTCTTCAACCTTTTCTTTACCTTTCAGACTAGGACCTTTGTTATTTGCCAGTGGGGACTTGCTTCTACAGAATTTTGCAATATGTCCAATCTTGTTACAAGAATAACAAGTCACATTGTTTTTCTGAATAGCTTTCCCATATCCTATGCCAGTATGTGTTCTGCATTGATTAGATAAGTGTCCAAATCTTCCACAAACATAACATCTTACATTCATTTTGCAATTTTCTGAACTATGACCAACTTTTTTACATTTAGAATATTGATCAGTGGGTGTATTAGTGTTCTGATAATTTCTAGATCTACACTAATTTTCTCTATGACCATACTTGTTATAGTTAAAGCAATTCCCATTAAATTTGTAAGCATTAGGTTGGTTTACTGATTTGTTATGATCATGATTGTTTGCAATACCAGAGCTTTCACCTATTTCAAAGCCAAGGCCATTTGTATCACCATTAGGTTTTTGATTCTTCAACATGTCACCAAGTTCTTATGAACTTTTCTTGAATTTCTCCTTGTGTTGATTTGCAGTAGTCAGTTCATTCTCTAAGATTCCTTTCTGTCTCATGAGTTTAGTTTTGTCATTTTGTGTATACATCATATCTGTCTTCAACATATCATTTTCATGACTAAGTCTTGTGTTTTCATTTTCAACATCATTTAGTCTTCTAACCAAGTCTTCTTCTTTCTTCTTTTTGTCTTCAATTTATTTACAAAACCTCATAGTCATATCTTGCATCTCATTCTTTGTTGTACTGATTTCTTGTCTTAGCTTGTTTACCAGATCATTAAGAGTTTCCTTTTCATCTTCATCATTTTGCATCTTTTCACAAAGTTCTCTCATCTTGTTCCTTGCAATAGTAAAATTTTCTTGAAGTGCTTGAATGATATCCTGAGCAGCCTTCAGATCATCTTCAAGTTTGATATTCTTCACCTTTTCTACATCATATTTTGAAAGAGTTGTTTCCAATTGCTTTCTCAAGTTTTCCATCTCTACCGGTGTTAAGATCTTCCTCAAGCTGTTAGGCTTTTGAAAATAGAGGACCAGGCTCTGATACCAATTATTAGGATTCGCAAAGATACTGAGAGGGGGGGTGAATCAGTATCTGACTAGTTATAATATTTTCTTAACTTATAACATGAAAAACATATTAAAACTATGAACAGGTAAAGCAAAAATAATGCAGCAAATAAGAACAAGAACCACAACATGAAAAGCACACCATAACACAATGTTTTATTGAGGAAACCCGGTGTGGGAAAAACCTCAGTGGGATTTGTGACCCACAATATTCGCTTACTGGCCAATAAGGGAATATTACTCTTACAATAGGGACGTGCACATGCAGGAAGGCCAAGTGCGTAGAGCTCACTGCTCAATTACAAAAGAAGTCACAATGACTTACAAAAATGGATTAAACTAATCCAATGTCTTGTATTGCTTCAAATTAGCATGTGCTATGCCAGATTCAGTGCTGGTTTAAGTTCTGCTACATATATAAACCCTTAACCTATAATTTGGATAATAGGTTTGCTACCTTCTATTCAAATTTCGCATCATACCTCTACTGCTTATCTTGATGATCTACAATGATCTCATACATATATGATTCATATTACAATCCACCATATCGGCTTATAAAATTTTTTACATTTAATAACAAAATACATTAATACAAAAATGTTGTCAGCCAGGGTGTCAGTAATCTTCTTTTTCGGTGTCAGTATCTTGTATGTCAGTGTAGTCTGTTGGTTCCAATACCTATGTCTATTTGTCGGTATCACATGATTGCAAGGTTGCCATCAATGACAATACCTTCAATCACCTACAATTTCTCATTGGAGTGTGCATTTGCCAACACTTTTCACCGCACTCTCATGATTTTCTCTAGGATCACTCTGAAATCTTGATACAATACACATAACATTCATTATGTCAGGCCTAGTCTAAGTCAAATAAATCAAACCTCCAATCATAGATTTATGTCTTGTAGGATTTACCAGTGTAGAAACATCGTTTCTTGTCAATTTCTCACTTGTAACCATAGGAGTACTTACCGGTTTAGAATCTCCCATGCCAAATTTCTTCAACAATTCCCTAGCATACTTAGTTTGACAGATGAAAATGACTTTATCAGTTTGAGTGATCTGCAAACCTAATAAAAATTTCATTTCCCCAATCATAGACATTTCAAATTCTTTCTCCATATTATTAGAAAATTCAATGCATAACTTATCTTCACCTCCAAAAATAATGTCATCAACAAATCCTTCATTAATCAGTATATCATCATTAGTGATCTTATAATATAAATTACTATCAGCATTAGCCTTAGTAAAACCAAGCTTGAAAAGATATTTATCCAACCTTGCATACCAAGCTCTAGGTGCTTGTTTCAATCCATATAAAGCTTTCCTTAACCTGCAAATCATGTTTGTATCATTTGATAGTGAAAAACCACCAGGTTTCTCAATATAAACTTCCTCATCAAGATCCCCATTCAAAAATGCACATTTAACATCCATCTGATAAACCTTGTAGTTCTTATGGGCAGCATAGGCAAGAAATAATCTCACAACTTCAATCCTAGCTACAGGTGCAAAATTCTCACCATAATCAATTACTTCCTTCTAAGAATATCCTTTATAAACTAATCTAGCCTTATTTCTTACAAATTGACCATACTCATTCAATTTATTCCTAAAAACCCATTTAGTTCCAATAACATTCTTATTTTTAGGCCGGGGAATCAAATTCCATGTGTTATTTTTCTTAATCTAATCTAATTCTTCTTCAATATCTTTCAACCAATATTCATCTTTAGATGCCTCAATTACTGATACCGGTTCAACTTGTGAAATTAAACATACCTCATTAGTTGTTAGTCTTCTTCTTGTCATTACTCCATTGTTCTTATCCCCAATGATCTGATCTTTTGAATGATTCAATCTCACATACCTAGGAGTCTTCTGACTCTATAATCTTCTTCTTGGTTCTTCAATTACTGTAGAATCTTCTGATACTTTCAGAGTAACTGGTTTAACATTGTGTTTCGGTAAAGGTGCTACTTGTTTAGATGTAATCATTTCCACTGCTGATTCCTTCTCATAAACTCTAATTTGACCTTTATTCATCTCATCCACTTTGACATTAGCACTCTCCACAATTCTCTGCAATCTCTTGTTATAACATATATATACCTTTCTTTCATTAGAATAACCAAGAAATATGCCTTCATCACATCTAGGATCAAATTTACCAATGATATCATCTCTCCTGATATAACTTTTACTACCAAATATTCTGAAATACTTAACTGTAGGTGTATTTCCAAACCATAATTCATAAGGTATGTTACTGGTTTCTCCTTTGATATGTACTCTATTGAGTGTATAAACTATTGTACTCACTACTTCTCTCCAATAGATATGAGGTAGACTATCTTCCATCATCATTTTTCTAGCAGAATGCAAGATAGTTTTGTTCTTCCTTTCCACAACTCCATTCTGTTGAGGTGTCTGGGGAGCAAAAAATTGTCTTCTTATACCGTGCTTCTCACAAAATTTATTAAACTCACCAGATGTGAATTCTCCACCATGATCTAACCTTAAACATTCAATCTTCAATCCTGTCTTAGTTTCCACTTTAGCCTTAAAGATTTTAAACTTTTCAAATGCCTCATATTTTTCCTTTAGAAAAGTAACCCACATCATTCTAGAATAATCATCAATGATTAGCATGAAATATTTATCACCTTGAAATTTTTTAACTCTAGTAGGGCCATGTAGATCAGTATGAATAAGATCAACAACATCATTAGATTTATCTTGTATACTCCTAAAAGAGGTTCTAACCTGTTTACCCATTTGATATCTTTACATACCAGATTATAGGGCTTCACAATCTTAGGTATATCTCTAACTACCTTAGTTGAACTGATCTTCACAATGCAATCAAAATTCACATGACATAGCCTTTTATTCCATAGCCAACTCTCATCAATTTGTGCAATCAAATATGTCTTCTCATCAGAATTCAAATGAATATATTACCTTTTGTCTGTGTACCGGTTTCAATCTCCAAACCAAATCTGGTAATGATTTTGCATTTTCCATCCTTGAATTGTAACTGAAATCCCTTATCCACCAATTGTCCTACACTCAAAAGATTATGCCTTAAACCTTCAATATAATAAACATTGTCAACATTCTTCTTACCATCCAATGATATAGTTCCTTTTCCTTTGATCATACATGCTTTGTCATCTCCAAATCTAACAATACTGCCATGAAATTCTTGCAGAGATAGAAACTTCCCTTTATCTCTATTCATATGATGTGAACAACCATTTTCAATTACTCATTCATCCTTGTCTTCAATTTTAGCAGCAAGTGCCTTCTTTTCAGGTACATTCTCTTCCAGTCTGAAACATCTTCCTTGATAGCCAGGAACACCCATTCCTTCCCATTACCGAAACCACTGGCAAAATCTTCTATTAGTTCATCATTGGAATCGGTAATGCCTTCCTAATCCGCTATGTAGAATGATTTGCTATGTAGAATGATTTTCAATTACTCATTCATCCTTGTCTTCAATTTTAGTAGCAAGTGCCTTCTTTTCAGGTACATTCTCTTCTAGTCTGAAACATCTTCCTTGATAGCCAGGAACACCCATTCCTTCCCATTACCGAAACCACTAGCAAAATCTTCGGTTAGTTCATCATTGGAATCAGTAATGCCTTCCTAATCCACACTTATACTTGTTCTGATATCCAAGGTTAGGCTTAAAAGAGCTTCTGACTCTTTCTTTAAATCTTGAATTCCTTTCAGGACATCTAGATGCAAAATGACATATCTCATTACATGCAAAACATTTAAAAGGTGTTTTTCCTTCATACTTACTTCCTACTGGTCCTTTAGGTACTCTTCTAGCAAATAGTGCTTCAATTTTCTCAAACTCTTCATCTTCTCTCTTCATATCATCCAATTCTTTTGCATAGAAAGATTTTCAATCTTGCTTACCAGTTGATGATGCAGATGCATGAAAAGAAGGTTCAAACTTCATAGCTCTAGAAGGTCCAAATTCTTCAAGCTCAAAAGCAAATAGTTTCCCAACCAAAGTATCTTTGTTGACAAATGTATTAGCCATTGTTCTTAACTCATTGATAGCAGTAGCCTTCATCTTGTATGCCAATGGTAGGTCTCACAAAACTTTAGAAATAATTTCATCTTCGATCAGAGTTCCACCACAACATTGAATTCCCATAACAATCTCATTTACCTTGTCCATGAATATAGTGATCCTTTCATCTTCTTTCATATTCAAGTTTTCACATCTCACCTGATAACCATCAAGTAGAAATTTTCACTGTAGGGTCACCTTCATTAAGAGTCTCCAACTTATCCCATATAGCCTTTCCAGATGATTTGTCAGTCAATCCCATTATTTGTTGACCAAAAAGTGCACACAAGAGGGCTTCTATTTCTCTACAATCATTCTCAAGATCCTTATCCAGGTTTTCCGTAGGAGGATTGCCAGATGCCAGATTATGAGGTGTGACACCATTCTATGTGATCTCCCAAATCTCCTTGCCAAGACATCTCAAATGAGTCTCCATCTGAATTTTCCATACTGTGTAATTTGTTCCATCAAGCCTAGGAATATCTCCCCGAAAGATAGCTCCAGATGAATTGGATGAACTGGATGAACTTGAACTATTAGTCACCATAGGATCTTCCTCAAGTGGTTAAGCTTTCTGCAAAGAGGACCAAAGCTCTGATACCAATTGTTAGACAGTTCAAATAACCCAAAGACAACTAAGAGGGGGGGTGAATTAGTTGTCACAGATTACTAGAACCTTAAGCAGTTAAAACTTTAATACCAAAACCCAAAAAATTAATACCGGGTTTCTTAAACCAAATACTAGAATAACAATTAAACCATTTAAGCATAAACAATAATCAAAGAATAAATACCATCCACATGACACCAAAATTTATTAGTGTAAAACCTAGTAAAGGGAAAAACCACGATGGTAAGCCTACCCACAGTCAGATAATACCTCTGTAGTAAGTATGTGAATTACAATTGAGGGGCTTGCACTTGTAGGATGGCCAAAAACCTAGAGCACACTGCTCATCACAAAAGGAGTCTCACTGACTACATAGAAATCCATACTACAATCTGGAAGAAGTGTTGAAATACAAAGATAACATCTCTTATGCCTAAGTACAATTCTAGTTAAGCTCAATACTAGAGGAATAAATCCTCTTACATAAACCTCTCGATCTCCAATGATCGACCAAATCCTCTTCTTGAATGATATTACATTAATTTTCACATTACATATCCATTTCCCATAACCATGATGATCTACAATGAGATCTTACATCATATATAGACAAACCCTTGACCATAAACAATTAGGTTGACCACGAGACATTAAACCAAATACATAATTACAAAACATGTCAGCCTTAGACAAAAAAAATAATATCTAACACATAAGACATCCTAGAATCACATTGAGAGGTCCAATCCACACGTTTTATGAAATCGGTCCATAACCTAGATCAACCGGGACCCAATATAGGTCCACATGCTAAATCCATTATCTCCATCCACCAAGTCATGAACATGATCACCAACAACATCCTGAATCTCCACTAGAAGTTGCACCAACACCACTTATGCATATCATCAAAGATCTTCATCAAAAGCTATGTCAGTGAAACCCTCACCGGAACCACAAGCCAAGCTTCCAATAAAATAGGATAGCATTCGATCACTAGACCAAAACTAGCTGATTGAATATGAACATGGGTATCATGAATAAGCCAATTCCACAACCAAACCATATCGGAGCCTACTAGATCATGCCAGATCTAAACTAACCAAGAACTACTCAACCTATCGAGACCAGAAGGGTGCCGACAAAGCATCCAAATAGCTAGTGTTGACATCAATGACAAAACATTAATGCAAAACATAATTAATTCATCCAAATGGACAACAACATGTTTCAGCTTCATTCTTTGGTTTGGTTCTTCACCGACAGACACTTCACCGACACCGGCACCAATAGGTATCTTCATTGGTAGGAAGGATTCTATGAGCACTGGCATTTAAGGCTGACATGATTCACATGCAGGGTACCGATATAGGAAGCCGACATCATTGGGAGATTCAACAAATAGCAATTCATTTTGATATTTATGTACATATGTAATGAGGTGACATGTATAATCATTTTGAAATTATCTACGTAAGATGACATGAGTCATAAAATATTGTAAGGGTATATAGGTTAGTTGATTAGATCATTTTGTGATATGTTAGGACATAATGGAAATTATTGTAATGAGGAATGTGAAGATCATGTATTTGAGGACATTCATGTAAGAGGTTATTCTAGTAAGGGTTTAGGGTTTCAAAACTAGAACAATCAGAGCTTGAACCGAAACTCAATCAGGCATAGTAGATGCATTAAATGAGTTTAGTCTTATGTTTTCTTATTCAAAGTGACTGTAGTCAGTGAGACTCCTTTGTGTTGAGCAGTCTACTCTAGGTTGTAAGCCTTCCTGCACGTGCATGCCCCCATATTATGTAATATCTTTTCATATGGACAGTGTATTGATATTGTGGGTCACAAATCCCACAGTGGTTTTTCCTCTTTGATTTTTTCCACGTATAATTCTTTGTGTTATGGTATTCATTTGTGTGATTGGATTATTTATTTCTTTACTTCTTTAAATTATATATGTACTGGTATGTTGGTTGGTGAATGCATGTTATAATAAGGTTAAAATTCAACATTCCGGTAGAAAAAATGATTCACCTCCCCCGCCCCTCCCCCCACCTCTCAGTGTTCTTGGATTACAACACTTATTACATAATCATTAACATTCCAAATGAACATATCAATCAAACTAATATATATGCACCATCAAATTAAATCAATTCCATGTCAACCCAAAAAAATGCATAACACACAACATGAAATGTGTTACCCAAGTTGGTTCAATCTGATCCAAAAATAACTAAGCAGACAAAAGCAAGATGTCCACATGCTTCCCATATGTCATCTCATCGACCTAGAACACACAAACAACCATCAAAATTACTCTGCATGATCCGTACAACGAATCTCCACACTCTACTGCACCAAAACATTGTTCTACCAAAAAAATTGTCTACTGAATCTTCCAACCAACACCAAACATAACATTGGAGGCAAAAAACCTAGAGTAAGGTAGATTACATGTCGATAATACATCTCCCAGATCCACAAAGAAAAATACTCAACCAAAATAATTCGCTAACCACCAAACTGTACACTTTGTCAGATACATTGTTCTTCTTACAAGATCTCACTGGACCTCAATCAATCTTCCAGAATGAATGCATCATGAACTACGGATTGGATATCTAATTCAAGTTTCCATCAACGAAAACATTGGATCATCAATGTAGTGTCTCTTTCCAACAATCTCCCCCTTTGGCATTGATGGCAACACTTAGTGAAAAATGACTAAGTGTTAGACCAGAACCAAAATCAAACTGTCAGACTCAAAAGAATCAAAGAATTAAGAATCTCCCCCTAAGATCAAATTTTTCACTCATCTATTCTCCCCAATTGACTATTAAGTCCCAGAGACAACTGAGAGGGGGGGGTGAATTAGTTGTCAAATAAATTCAAAACAAAAACAACTTAACCAACTTACTACTTAATACCAGTGAACCAGTCTTTTATACCAGTGGACAATTTTAGCAGATAATTGCAATACTGGTAAAGATTAATGCATGAAACAAAAAGACAAAGTCATCCACAACACTTAACACCAATATTTGTATGTGGAAACCCTATAAGGGGAAAAACCACAGTGGGAAACCTTACCCACAATCAAATGATACTACTGCAGATAGTAAGTGTATACAAATGGGGCCTGCACATGCAGAAAGGCCAAACGCCTAGAGCTCAGTGCTCAAATGAAAATTAGGAGTCACACTAACTAGAATTGGATGGTTAAATCCAATAAGGATGTACTGCTCAAAATAGCATCTTCATATGTTGAATTCAGTACCGGTGTAGTTCTAATTTGCTTTCACAAAAACCTTGCTTCACCTTCAAATGATGTCTACATGTATAGCTCTACTTAATCTCACATATACCTTCACACAATCCTTCTTTGCATTCCACATCTGATCTTACAAATAGGATCTTACATTTATATCATAACCTAGGACCAATTTTAGTAGGTCGTCTCTAAGAGATATTACAATAAAATCAATTTACAAATAATTAATGCTTGATTCAATAACCGATTCAACATGTTGGCTTAATGCATTTACAACAATAATAAGTCATCTTCATAGCGTGCCATGCTGATCTGGAAAAGATAATCCTGTTGGTGTATAACCTGGACCTATTTGCTGGTAACAACAAATATGCAAATATGAATATGTTAATAAATGATTTTCCAAGACAAAGTGTCCAAATGATGTCTTCAACATAACCAAGTGTTTTCCATGCTATTCCAAGTGTCGGTGATCATTATATCCTACCGGTGTACCAGATATCGGTGACTATGCATAAGTCATTTGCTTACTGGTGAATGTTGTTGATTCTCCAAAGTGCCAGAGTTGATAAAGTTTAGTAGGTGTTGAAATCAGTGACAAAACCATACCAAAATACCAACAATCTCCCCCTTTGGCATCGATGGCAACACAAGATGGAAAAACCATCAAAGTGCCAAAACAAAAATGTCAAATACCAATAATTACCAAAATATAAGTAATCTTTCTCAAAGTAACAATCTCTCCCCATGAGAGTGACATGTGTTTCCTTGTGTTTTTCCATACCAATCTCTCCCCCTTTGACATCAAATGCCAAAGTTACTACAAAACCAAGTTCATTACAAAATACCAACCAATTTAGTATACCAACTACTCCCCCTAAGAAGTAGCTTCCTTAACAAAGCTAGAGTAAAAGATTTCTCTATTAATTTTGTCGGTTGATGACAAACATCAACTCTCTAAGTATCTACCAGTGGGGGAATGACCCCAAGCTGATCTCTAAGATATTCAAAAGTCTCCTAGGTAGAGGTTTAGTGAAAATATCTGCAATCTTCTCTTTTGTATTCACATAAACCAGTTTTATTTCTTTTGCTTCAACATTTTCCCTTAGAAAATTCAGTTTGATGGAAACATGTTTGGTTTTAGAATGTAGTAGCGGATTCTTAGATATATCAATTGTTGTAGTGTTATCACAATAGATAGTTATAGGTTCCTTGCATTTTACCTTTATGTCTTTCAACATTTGTTTAAGCCATAGTACCTGTGTACAGTTAGTTGTTGCTGCAACATATTCTGATTCTGCTGTTGATAAGGATTGACAACTTTGTTTCTTACTCAACCAAGAAATTAGTCTGCTTCCAAGAAAAAATGCTCTGCCGGTGGTGCTTTTTCTATCATCCACATCTCCTGCCCAATTTGCATCTATGTATGCACATAATTCAAAGTTTTAATTTCTAGGATACCATAATCCAAGATTTGTAGTGCCTTGTAAGTACCAAAAAATCCTTTTTACTGTTGATTCATAATTTTCTCTAGGATTACTCTAAAATCTTTAAACAATACATACTGCATTCATGATATTAGGTCTAGTCTGTGTCAAATACAATAAACCTCCTATCATAGATTTGTACCTAGTTGGATTAATAGGTGTAGATTCATCCCTTAGTAATAGTTTGTCATTTTTAGTCATAGGTGTGCTTACTGGTTTAGAGTTCTCCATCCCAAATTTCTTTAGTAACTCCTTTAAGTACTTGGATTGACTCAAGAATATACCTTTATCAGTTTGTGAAATCTGTAATCCTAAAAAGAATCTTATTTCACCAATCATAGACATTTCAAATTCTTGCTGCATTTTAATAGAAAAGTCTTTACATAATCCATCTTCTCCTGCAAAGATTATATCATCAACAAAAACTTCTATAGCCAAGATGTCATCATTAGTCACTTTATAATATAAGTTGTTGTCAGCATTACTTTTAGAAAAACCAATCTTCAAAAGATATTTATCCAATCTTGCATACCAAGCTCTTGGAGCTTGTTTCAATCCATACAAAGCTTTCTTTAACCTACAAACCATATCATTGTTATCTGTCAAAGAAAATCCATCAGGTTGTTCAATGTAAACTTCTTCTTCAAGATCTCCATTCAGAAATGCACATTTAATGTCCATTTGATATACTTTGTAGTTCTTATGTGCAGCAAAAGCCAAAAATAATCTAACTACCTCAATTCTAGCTACCGATGCAAATCTTTCACTATAATCAATTCCTTCTTTCTGAGAATATCCCTCACACACTAGTCTTGGTTTATTTTTGATAACCTTACCATCTTCATTAAATTTGATTCTGAATACCCATTTGGTTCCAATTACATTTTTATCTTTAGGTCGGGGAACTAATGTCTAAGTGTTATTCTTCTTAATTTGTTCTAATTCTTCTTCCATAGCTTTAGTCCAATATTTATCTTCACATGCCTCATTAACTGATGATGGTTCAATTTGAGAAATAATACATACCTCTTCATTTTCCAATCTTCCTCTTGTCATAACTCCTTTATACTTGTTTCCAATTATCTGATCTTCATAATGATTCAGTCTTACATACCGAGGTGTCTTTGTTTGTTGTTGTTCCTCGATCACAGTGGAATTTTCAGATGATACCGGTGTAACTAGATCTTCATTCTGTACCGGTGGGTTTAGTGTAGGTTCATTTGTTAGAATTTATGTTGCCAATTCAGAATCTATATACCTTGAAGTTCCTCTGAATTGTAATCTCAACAATTTTCTACAATCTTTTGTTAAAACATCTATATGCTTTACTCTTAGATGAATAACCAAGAAATATTCCTTCATCACTTATAGGATCAAATTTCTCAATATACTCATCTCTTCTAATATAGCATTTGCTTCCAAATATTCTAAAATATTTAAGAGTAGGAGTAATAACAAACCATAGTTCATGGCGTGTCTTACTGGTTTCACCTTTGATGTGAACTTTGTTGAATGTATAGACTGTTGTACTTATTGCTTCTCTCCAATATAAATGTGGTAGGTTTTCTTCTGATAACATACTTCTAGCTGCATCCAAGATAGTTCTATTTTTCCTTTCAACAAATCCATTCTATTGTGGTGTCCGAGGTGTTGATAGTTGTATTCTGATTCCATTCACTTCATAGAATGCATTCAATTCCTTAGATGTGAATTCTCCTCATTGATCTGATCTTAGACATTTGATTTTCTTACCAATTTCATTTTCTACCATTGCTTTGAACACTTTGAACTTCCCAAATGCTTCTGATTTTTCTCTGAGAAAAGTAACCCAACACATTCTAGAATAGTCATCAATGATTAGCATGATATATCTATCACCTTGTAAGCTTTTGGTTCTAGATGGACCACATAAGTCAGTATGAATTAAGTCAAGAGCATTATTGGATTTTTTTGGAATACTTTTAAAGGTAGTTCTAACTTGTTTTCCAAATTGACATTCCTTACATACTGTATTCTAAGGTTTGACAATTTTAGGTAAATCTCTAACTGCCTTAGTAGTACTGATTTTCACCATGCAATCAAAGTTTAGATGACAGAGTCTCTTATGCCATAGCCAACTTTCATCAATATGTGCAATCAAGCATGTCTTTTCACTGTTATTCAAATGAAAGATATTACCTTTAGTTTGAATACCGGTTGTAATTTCTAAACCAGTTCTATTCATGATTTTGCATTTTCCATTTTTGAATTGTAACTGAAATCCTTTCTCAACTAATTGACCAACACTCAAAAGATTATGCTTTAAACCTTCAACATAGTAAACATTGTCAGTATTATGCTTACCATCAAGAGATATTATACCTTTACCTTTGATCAGACAAGCTTTATCATCTCCAAATCTCACTACACCTCCAATATATTCTTGAAAGTTCAAGAATTTACTTTTATCTTCTGTCATATGATGTGAGCATCCCGAATCAATGATCCATTCATCCTTTACTTCAATTTTAGCTGCCAAGGCCTGCTCTACCAATTGGACTATAGGTGTTGGTTGATCTTCTGTTATAGTAACAAAATCTGTTGGGTCCTCATCAGAATCACCAGTCACTCCTTCATCAGCAAGATAACAAGATTTATCTTTATTCTTCTTAAATCTGTATCTCTGATATTCAGGGTTAGGCTTGTATGTTCTTCTAGCTTCTTCTCTTAGTCTAGCATGTCTATCAGGGCATCTTGAAGCCATATGACCAATCTTATTATAGTTAAAACATTTAAAGGGTGCTTTACCTTCATACTTGCTTCCAACTTGACCTTTAGGCATTTTCCTTGCAGATAGTGCTTCAAGTTCTTTAAGTTCTTCATTTTCTTTCCTGCTTTCTTCAAGTTCTCTTGCATAAAAGGATTTCCAATCAGATTTGTCAAATGATGATGCACATGATGTTGATGCTTTAAAGGCTAAATCTGTCTTTATAGTAGCAATAGGACTGAATTCCTCAATTTCAAAGGCTGAAAGTTTTCCAATCAATGTATCTCTAGTTACTGATATATTAAGCATTGTTCTTAACTCATTTATAGCAGTGACTTTCATTTTATACGTCGATGGCAATCCTCTTAAGACTTTTGAAACAATTTCATCTTCACTTAAGGTTCCTCCATAATATTTAATACCCAAAACAATTTCATTAACTCTTTCCATAAAAGAAGAAATCCTTTCATCTTCTTCCATTTTCAGATTTTCATATCTGACCCGAAAGCTTTCAAGATTTGCAATTTTGACTGTGGAATCTCCTTCATTCAGTGTTTCCAAATGATCCCAAATAGCTTTAGTAGTTGATCTATCTGATAATCCCATGATTTGTTGATCTGTTAATATGCTCAAAAGTGCTTCTCTTGCTTTGCAATCATTTTCTTCATCTTTAGTCAAGTTAGGTGGATTAGGTTGGCTTTGAGTAGGAGCAGCATAGCCATTCTTTGTAATATCCCAGATGTCCTTTCCAATGCAATTTAAATGTGTCTCCATTCTGATCTTCCATATGCCATAGTTGGCTCCATCAAGTTTAGGATTGTCCTTCCTGAAATAGTTAGTAGACAGTGGATCTCCTCAAGTTGTTAAACTTCTACAAAAGAGGACTAGGCTCTAATACCAATTGTTAGGTCTTGGAGACAACTGAGACGGGGGGGGTGAATCAGTTGTCAAATAAATTCAAAACAAAAACAACTTAACCAACTTACTACTTAATACCAATGAACCAGTCTTTTATACCCATGGACAGTTTTATCAGATAATTGCAATGCCGGTAAAGATTAATGCATGAAACAAAAAGACAAAGTCATCCACAATACTTAACACCAATATTTGTATGTGGAAACCCTGTAAGGGGAAAAACAATGGTGGGAAACCTTACCCACAATCAGATGATACTACTGCAGATAGTAATTGTATACAAATGGGGTCTGCACATGTAGAAAGGTCAAGCACCTAGAGCTCACTGCTCAAACATAAAATAGGAGTCACACTGACTACAATTGGATGGTTAAATCCAATAAGGATGTACTACTCAAAATAACATCTTCATATGTTGAATTCAGTATCGGTGTAGTTCTGATTTGCTTTCACAAAAACCTTGCTTCACCTTCAAATGATGTCTACATGTATAGAGTTTCTTAATCTCGCATATACCTTCACGCGATCCTTCTTCGCATTCCACATCCGATCTTACAAATAAGATCTTGCATTTATATCATAACCTAGGACCAATTTTAGTCGGTCGGCTCTAAGAGATATTACAATAAAATCAATTTACAAATAAATTAATGCCCAATGCAATAACCAATTCAACATGTCAGCTTAATGCATTTACAACAATAATAAGTCATCTCCATAGTGTGCCATGCTGATATGGAAAAGATAATCCTGTCAGTGTATAACCTGGACCTATTTGCCGGTAACAACAAATATGCAAATACGAATATGCTAATAAATGATTTTCCAAGACAAAGTGTCCAAACGATGTCTTCAACATAACCAATTGCTTTCCATGCTATTCCAAGTGTCAATGATCATTATATCCTATCAGTGTACCAGATATCGGTGACTTTGCATAAGTCATTTGCTTACCGGTGAATGTTACTGATTCTCCAAAGTGCCAGAGTTGATAAGTTTCAATAATAAAACCATACCAAAATACCAACATTGACATCAATGACAAAGGTATAGTTCTAGAAATAAAAAATTATATTTACACATGCACACATAGTCCCTATACACTCACAAAAAATTGAAGATATTAGCATAAGAATTCTTCAATGAGTCCAAGTGGTTGTCCCAACCTTTCTATAGATTCTCCAATACAGTTATGAACCCACTAAGAAAATAATCTTGTTCCTTTTTTTATCTTTACATCATTCGGATCACCATTGGCCAAAGCATCTTGAGAATATTTGAGGGCACTCAACATAATGTCCAGCTTAGAAGTAATAAGACTCCTAACTTCACTAACTCTCCCAATTATTTTCACCCTGTCATGGTTCGGGCTTCTGATTTTCTTAAGTAGGGATATTACCTGATTCTCATGACTACTTAATGATGTTGTCAGAGAATCAACTAACTAAGATATGAATTCAAGCTCATTCTCATGCACCTTAGACTTCCTCTCAATATCTATAGTGAACTTTGTTCAAGGATAGACATGATTTGTACAAGTTCCCACCTTCGAACAATGCATCTTGTATGCTCTTCATACATTCTCCTAATGTAGCTTTATCTTTGGAAATCATCCTTTCAAATTTTGAAGCCTATTTGCATTAAATTTATTTTGGATTTTTTCTTCAATTTACCTTTCAAAAGACTCAAAATGTTTGTCTACAAAATTAATCAAACTCTTTAATTTCCCAGATGAAATATTTGAAGTATCATTTTGAAACGAGGGCATCAAATTTTAAAAAATATCGGTTTCCATGTTTAGCAACGTACTATCCTCAGTATGGGACTTCAAAAGATCTTCGTTGGCTTTGGTTTGTGCAAATGATGTAGGTTTAATCTTTTGAATTGGAGACAAAGTAGCAAGGTTGATTGGACCTTGAATGAATTCCGAATCATCAATGACTTTGTTTCCCTTTACTTTCTTCGTAGTGTTGTAGACACTTAAAAATAATTATTTTAATTATTTTTAATTCCTCACATAATTAATTAATTAATTATGTTAATTCAAATTCCTCTCAATATTAATTAAATTAATATTGTCACTATAGCATATGATTCATTTATTTAATAAATCAATCCCTTTCTTTATTCTTCTAAAAAAATCAAATCCTCACAAATCTTCCTCTTAGCTAATTAATTTCAATTAATTAGTTAACCTACATGATTCCTACAAATCATCTTCTTAATTCATTCTTCTAGAAACTCCCTAAACTCACTTAACATTATTCTTCTAATTTTTTATTCCCTCCACTCATTCTCTATCCAAGTCAAATTCTCTTACAAATATTAATCCTACCTAACATTTCCTCTAATCCCCTCCTAATGAGTCATTAATGGTTAATCATCATGATTAGCCACAAAGTCAACTCTTTGTCCTTTTCATCCAACCACTAGCTTTAAATGCTCTTTTCCTAGGTGAATGTAAGATTTTCAAAATCACACATTTCTCTAGGCATCCCCTCTCCCAAAGAATTTTTAGTTCCTTTTTATTCCTCCAATCCCCATGATATTCTTTTTTGGAAAATTTTTAATTCATCCAATGCATATTGTGGAGTGTGGAGACACGAAATGCCTTTAAGGCATATTTCTTGGTCTCCACACCCTCTCTTGGACATTGTGTGAACTTACAAGTAAATCTTAACCCTTCATCTCGAATTCATCCTAGCCATCCATTTTCCTCTTCTCTTCCTCTAAAGTAGGGCTCCATCCCTTCATTCAAAACATCTTGAAATCCAGTAAGTTTATGCTACCCTTTGAGCCCAAGAAATCATCTTGGCAACTTGATCATCTCATCATTATCATTTTTCAAATCCATTCTATTTGTGCACAACATTGGAGATTCATTCACATCCAGCAATCAAAGGAGCCCATCAAGTGGAGCATTATCAAGGGGTGCCTTCACTTCATCAAGCTCAATCCAAAGGAGAAGGTAAAATAGCAAGGTGAAATGGTCTTTTCATGCTATTTTAGCATTTTGTAGGTTTATTTTGTTATGTTTTGATCATTTAACCTTCTAATCTATTTTTCCCTCTTCATTTTGGCACGCTCGGTGGAACCCACATCCCTAAGAACTAATGTTTTTTTTAGTTTTTTGTGAGTTGTGAGACGCAGGTTCCAGAATAGCGCGACTGCAGAAAAAAAAAAAAAAAAAAAACTTTTTTTTGTAGGTTCCAGAATAGCGGCTTTGTATTTCTACGCAACAGCTTCTTTTCTATTTCTGTTGCATTTTTGTTTCTGTTTTTTTTCTATTTCTATTTCTATTTCAGCACGATAGCTCTGCAATTAGTGCGAGCATTTTTGTGGGAATTTGAATTCCTGTTATCTGATTTGTTATTTGCTCTATTATTTGCTTTGTTTAATTATAATATGTGTGAAAGTAGGAGAGTATGCTCTTGTCTATATAGACAATCAGAAATCCAGACCTTTCACTTTTCTATTCTGTTTAGCGCGACTGTATGCTTTGACCGCAGGAAAGTGTGAAAATAGGAGAGTGTGCTCTTGTCTATCTAGACAATCAGAAATCTAGACCTATGACACTTTTCTATCTGTTTAGTGCTATTGTCTGCTCTATTAATTTGTCTGAAATTTTTAGGTGCTAACTGTAGTCTACATTTCTTTTTTGTTTCATTTCCTGTTATCTTCTCTGTTTAAAGATAATCTGTCTGACGGAAGGAAAGTGTGAAAGTAGGAGATTATGCTCATCTATCTAGACAATCGAAAATCCGGACCTTTGACATTTTTTTTATTTTGTTAAATTTAGGGTTTATGCTCTGTTAAATCTAGGGTCTGCTATTTTAAAAAAAAAAAATCTCAATTCCATATCTTCTTTATCTCGACTCCATTTTCCTCCAAATTTCACCAGATTCTCCGCATTGCCATTTTCCACATTTCCTTCTTTGGAGGCCTTATCCCAAAAATCCACTTTTTGAAGCCCAAAATCCCATATTTCTCTATTTTTAGGGTTTGTCATAACTCCTTCCCCTTTTATCCAATCACCTCCAAATTTTTCTCATATTATCCATCTTCAACTTTTGCTTCTTTGTCCCTCTTGGACAAATTTTCTCATTCTTTCATCTCTCCTCCAAAATCCCCATTTTTCGCTTGCCTATCCCTTGGAAAGTGGCAAAAACCTAGTCAAACCCCATTTACCCATCAAAGATTTCTTCAAATCCACTTTTGTCATTAGTAAAAAAGTTTTTATTCATGTTTTTTTGTTCATTCCCAAAAAATCAAAAAAATTAATATTTTTGTCATTTTGTTGTTTTTTTTGCAGGACGCTTGTTGAAGACTCTGTTTTTCCAAACTACTAATCAAGTTGTTTTGCAGGACGCTTTTTGAAGACTCCATTTTTCAAACTACTAATCAAGTGGTTTTGCAGGTTGCCTAGTTGATTCAACCAAATATTGTGCATTTATTTAAATTAGGCACCCAAATATTAATTAAAATAGAATGAACCATTGTCTTATGTGTCTTTAAGAAAAGCATAAAGGTAGAAAAGTATGCTCTTGTCTTACTAGATGACCAGAAATCCAAACCCTCCAACCTTTTCTTGTTTGATTGTGTGTTTACCTCTAGTGGGCCTGCCCTCCCAACTTGTTCTTTGAGAAGGTAAGAGGGGAACGACCCAAGTGAGTACACCTGGATCTAGGGTTCCCAACTCACTATAATAAATAGGCCATTGACTATGAAAGGATTAATAGTTGGGGCTATATGAGAGTTCACTCACACATTGGGTGCTTAGTAGGATCCTAGAGATCTCAATCACGCTTGCGTGACTACTAAGTTCTTGGTGCTTCATTGGGTTATAGGCCTCAATTGCGCTTGCACAACTTTGAAAGGTAGCTCCTAATGGGAAGACTTACTAAACACCTTGTTCATAGTGACCAAAAACCTTCTAGTCATTGGTGCAGGAGGTCGGACCTCTAAAGTGGCCCATATTCTTATGGACCTTAGTAGAGACACAAAGTTCGCCATGAGGAGTTTTCATGGGAATTGATACTTGGCTGCCCCGAGAAGTGAGTGTCGTGGAGGGGAGCCAATGGGGTCAAGCATCTAAGTGTCTGCTTTGGGTAAGCGTAGATGGGAAACCAATTGGGATTCAATGACTATTGTCCTTGTCAGCCTTAAGAATGTTGTATATGAGCATGAGTGTCTTTGATATAATATGCATTTGATCACTGTGTTTTCTTTGTTTGATACATACTTGCCAAGAGTAGACTAAAAACACATCACTATCCCCAAGCACTTTGTAAAAGCATTTGTCAAGACACAAACAATTGTCCAAGTCATTACCCACACAAAGTCCAAAATTGCGTCAAAACTCTATCCGTCCCATTTTTCATAAGCCTAAGAGAGAAGCTAAGAGTCCGTCATCTCCATCAACATTCAAGTTTGTCCTTTGAAACACCAACTATTGTCCAAATCAGGGTGGTCGTATCCTTTCATACAACTTGTCATTCGAATCGATCCTTCATGTTCATACCAAAGACAACCTAGTCATCAAATTTCTTCTAAACCATCACTACTATACCTCCTCCATCAATCATCCTCAAATTTCCTAAGTCCTTTCATCACAAATATCGTGTATGGTCGCAACTTGATCCCAAAAGAAAAAGATGGTTGAACAACAATATGGCATGCCAGATGTTGGTGTCCTATATGAAGATCCCACACAAGATCATACACAAAGTGGACAAACTAGCAATCAAGATCAAAGTCAAAATCTTGACATGGTTAACTAAGATAAACTTTGTTCGAAAGTGCAAACTTTCCTAGCGGATTCTTATAACCAAGAGATGATGGAAAAATTTATTAAACACAATCCTACTGCACTTCTGAAAAACTCTCCTTGAACATGGAGCTCAACTTCTACCTGAATTTAATAGATCCTCTCTCACCCAACAACCACAAGGAGACCTTGCTCCCACACAAAGTGTTGCACCTACTATTCAAACTCAATCAATTGCAACCCCATCAATCATCCAGGCTCAATCAATGCCACCCACGGTACTTCCCACCGTGGTCTCCATCCCACCTTCTTCCTCCTTACCATCCATACCACTATCAAATCCAATCTCATTTATTCTCCAACAAACTTCTATACCACCTCCTATTCAACCACATATTTCTATTCCACCAACTTCCTTTCCTCCCAACAATGTCACAAATTTTATCTGAGCCGTATTCAATCTCATCACAACCGTTTGCAGACCACAACCAACTATCACTCAAACCCCAGTGACATCGGTCATCACATCCCATGTTCCCACCTCCTCATCATATCAATATATTGGTGGTGGTACACCTTCTTTAGCTCATCCAATTCTTGGGGCAAATACAATTCATCAATATCAAAGTCCACAACAAGACCTCATCAAAGAAATTCAAGAAATAAAGAATATCATCAAAGACATGAAACAAAGGACTAATAAAAGGAAAACTTACTTGTTCGAAGAGTTTTGCCCTTTTCCTTATGACCCATCTATATCAGTTGCACCATATCCCCTAGGATTTGAGATCCCTAAATTCACCAAGTATGAAGGCAAAGGAGATCCCTGCAACCATGTCCGAGAATTCCACATCTTATGCCAAGAAGTCTCCCATAGTGACCTTTATCTTCGTAGACTCTTTCCTAAGAGTCTCACGAGAGATGCCTTGGCATGGTTCTCATCTTTACCATGAGATTCCATTGTCTCTTTTCCAGACTTGGCAGAAAAATTTGTGGCCCACTATGCATACAACATGGGTAATGATGTATCTATGATGGACTTATGTAATATAAAACAAAGGCCCGGAGAAACCTTTGCCAATTTCCTACAAAGATGGCGACATCTTATCAAGAAATTCCAGTGGGACATGCCAGAACAACATCAAATTGAGCTATTTAAAAAGAACTTGGTGCCTGAACTTTCAAGACCTTTAATATCTCAATGTATCAAATCCTTCCAAAAATTGACAGATAAGGGCCTCACCCTCGAACGTGTCTTGTTGGAGGAAGGAACCTTGAAACATTACTAGAAATCAACACAAAGTTCTTCCTCTTATTATAATGACAAGCCAAAATTCTGGTCCAAAAACAAAAATGTGGTCAATGATGATATAACTAATGCAAAGTGGGTCCAAATCATGGCCGCTCCTCCAAAATCTACCACCAACAATCATCAATTCAACAACCAAAAGCAATCCCAAAAACCTCACAACAATGTCTCAATCCAGGGATGACCACCCCGATCGAATAACAGGACTCCAAGAGATTTCAATCCTTTGGCTGAGCCTATTCAAGTGGTGTTTCAAAAACTTGTCCAAGCAGGTATAGTGGTTTTTCCAACCACTCGCTTGTTTGATCCCAATCAACCTAAATCAAGATGGTATAATGAAAATGAGTATTGTGAATACCATCGTATCAAGGGACATGATACACGAAAGTGTATGAAACTGAAGATCTACATACAAGATCTCATTGATAGAGGTGAGATTGAGATAGCAAATACAAAACCTGGTAATAACAATGACAAACTCAAAATGTACCAGGAACCCTTCCCGAAGCATGATAAAGGAAAAGGCTCGTCATCTAATACAATGGGTTATGACTACACTAATCACGTAACCAGTTTTGATTTTTTGGTAGGTCGCATTGAACTTGCAGACAATAATGTCAATATCATAACTATCCAAGGAGTTAATCCTCTTTCTTCCCAAAGCAGACCAAATCCTGCTCGGATAGCCATTCAAGGTGCCACGCCTTCCACCTCCCATTTCCAGAATGACTACAATGTAACTACACACTGAGGAAGAGTCACCATCCAAGGAGTTCCTCCCCCACCAAACCCCCCACCCATGTCTTCCACCTGCCGATATGACCTCCTTGATCAACTTGGGAAGACACCGGCGTAGATCTCCATTTTGGAGCTTCTCAAGACCTCCCCGATCCATAAAGAAATTTTGGAACAAGCCCTTCTCCAATCACATATTCCAGATAACATCAATGCCACCCAATTCCAAGCCCTCATTGGAAACCTTGCTGCCCAACAACACATTGTATTTAACTCCAAAGATGCTCCCGCAGATGAAGACCATAACAAACCTTTACACATCGAAGCATTTATCCACAAGCACAAGGTCAAACGTATCATGATAGATGGTGGGTCCGGGCTCAATCTGTGTACATACAAATTAATAAAACAATTGGGACTTTCTGAGGATTTGATAGACACATCAGGAAGGATCACAATAAAGGCATATGATGATGCAGAAAGAATTTCAAAGGGCGTGATCACCTTACCTCTTCAAGTGGGCCCCATTACAATTGAAACCCCTTGCCAAGTACTAGATCTTGACCTCCCCTACAACATTCTCCTTGGGAGGCCATGGATTCATTCCTTGCAGGCCGTACCCTCCACCTATCACCAATGCATCAAATTCCCCTATAACGGAAGAGAGATCACTATCAAAGGTGATCCCCAACCTTTTCAATATTGCAAACTATTAGAGGGGAAGCATCTATATCATTACCCACTAAATAGACCCTCGCCAACGCCTCTATCTAACACATCAAATGTTGCCTCCACATCATCCCAACCAGATAATCAAATCAAGATCTTGGACATTGGCTATGGAGAATACAAATTGGAGGATGTCTTATTAATAGGCAACCTCCCTCTCTCTCTTAAGTCATTTGACAAACCAAAAGAGATAAAAAAGGACCCAAAACTAGTCATGCAATGCCAAAACACCACCTTCCAGCAATGAGGCCCACTTGATAATGAGAGCCTCGAAGCAGATATCTCTTCATGGCTGTACCGGGAAGAAGATGAAGATCCAACAAGAATATCCAAAGAAATGTACCCAAAAACATCTTCCATAGTTGAAAAAATGGGTTACAAAGGACACGACCTAGGACCAAAGGAGAAAGGAAGAAAAACACCCATAAATCCTATCTCCTACAAATACAATAGAGGCTTGGGGTACACCCCGGTGCCTAAGATTACTATCGCTGGTGCCCCTTCTAGTCCTTCGGATATCGAAAGCATTGACGAAAGAGGAATTCCATGAAATGCCTTATGAATATGAGAAAGATATCTTCTTGGATGCTTACATCAATACCATCACCCCCGTAACCCCTCCCACTTCACATGAGCTACATCTTGTCCATCCTAAACTCATTGACTAGGGCCAACAAGACAAACCCACTTTAGATATCTACGCCACTGATAATGCTCTCATTGCTCTCCTAACAGCGCAAAATATGGAAGATTGTAGCTGAATTGAGGGTATTCAACTATACGAAAAGGGATACTTTGGTAGTCAAGTCAATGCCCTTAGCCACAAAAAAGATAATAAAAGAAAAAGATATGATTCCCTAGGTGAAAACCTCCCTGAGGCACCTTTGGATGAACAAGAAATAAAAACAAAGGGTGTATTTAAAAGTGAAAACCTGGAAAAGGCACTTGACGATGAGGGATTTGACCTCCCTACCATTGGTTACCTTCCACAGGACAAATCAAATTTGTTGATAGAAGAAATAGACAGCATCAACATGGGCACCGAGGTCATTCCAAAAAATGCGCTCATTGCCAAATCCCTCACAAAAATAGAGAAACAAGACTTCATCAACTTCCTTACAGAGGTAAAAATCAATTTTGCATGGTCCTATTTTGATATGTCAGGGTTGGACCCTGCCTTGGTGGTTCACAATCTCGCCGTTCGCCCAGATGCAAAACTTGTAAAACAAAAATTGCGCAAAATGCACCCACATATTGCACTCTTGGTCAAGGTGGAACTCCAAAAGTTGTTAGACGCAAAATTTATCAAACCAATAGATTATGCTAAATGGGTCTCCAACATTGTACCTGTCGGGAAACCTGTTGGGGGCATCCACATCTGCACAGATTTCTGAGATCTAAATATAGCTTGTCCTAAAGATGATTTCCCACTCCCCAATATAGAGATGATTGTGGACCTTACAACAGGACATGAAATGTTATCGCTAATGGATGGGTTTTTTGGATACAACCAAATCAGGATAGCGAATGAGGATCAACATAAAACTGCATTCACAACACCATGGGGTACCTTCTATTACCAGGTCATGCCTTTTGGCCTTAAAAATGTTAGAGCTATGTATCAACGGGCAATGACAACAATTTTTCATGACCTCTTGCACAAAATTATGGAGGACTACATGGATGATCTGCTAGGAAAATCCAAGACAAGACAAGAACACATCCCCATTCTAAAATAGATCTTTGAAAGATTGGAAAAATACAAGTTGCGCCTAAATCCAAAAAAGTGTGTGTTTGGCATCACATCGGGAAAACTACTAGGATTCATTGTTTCCCGTAGAGGCATCAAGGTTGATCCCACAAAGGTAAAAGCTATTATGGAAATGCCTCCACCAAACACTCTTAGACAATTGCTCAGTCTCCAGGGAAAACTCAGTCTGTCAGGTGTTTCATTTCATAGCTAGCAGACAAGTGCCATCCATTTGCACACCTGTTGCATAAAGACACAAAATTTAAATGGGATTGCCTATGTCAAAAGGCCTTTGAGAAATTAAAAGAATATCTAGCATCACCTCCCGTATTGATGCCTCCTACTCTTGGAAAACCCTTTATTTTGTATATATGTGCTACTACAGTGGCATTGGGGGCATTATTGGCACAAATAGATGATCAAGGGAAGGAACGCGCCATTTACTACATCAATTGGACATTGGTAGGATATGAACTCAATTACACCCCCATTGAAAGAGCATGTTTGGCATTAGTGTTTAGCACATAGAAACTACGACACTATATGCTAAATAATAAGACAAAATTAATTGCTAAAATTGATCCACTTAAATATCTCTTGTCCAAAGCTGCTCTTACTGGCAGAACCCCCAAATGGGTCATGCTCTTAAGCAAGTTTGACATTGAATATGTGGACAGAAAGGTAATCAAGGGACAAGTCATTGTAGATCAGTTGGTTGAAGCTCCACTTCCAAGCAACCATCCTCTTCTCATAGAATTACCAGATGAGTTCATTATGACTGTTATCACATCCTCCACATGGAAATTGTATTTTGATGGCTCCTACACTCAAAATGGATCGGGGGCAGGAATATTATTGGTCACACCTCAAGGAGATGGCATCCCCAAATCATACAAGATAGCCTTTACATGTACCAATAACATAGAAGACTACGAGGCCCTCATCACAGGTTTACCCTTGGATATCCACTGGAAAATAAAGGAATTACAAGTCTATGGCGATTCCCAACTCATCATAAAACAAGTCAATGATGAATACAAGAAAAAAGATGATAAACTCCTTCCCTACCATACCATGGTTGAAGATCTTAAGCAACATTTTATGGCAATCAAGTTTGACCAAATCCAATAAACAAACAACAGGGCTGCAGATGCAATGGCCACCATTGGCTCCCTCCTTCAAATGCCAGCACATAGTCAGAAGTGCGAGTTCTTGGTCGAGCAATTGTTTATACCAGCATATGACCTACCAGAATCTGAAATGGTGTGTGTTCTCGTTGGTCCCAAGTCCCCTTGGTACCAAGAAACCTTCGCTTTCCTCAAAGACAACACCATTCCCCCACACCTCACCAAAACCCAACAGCAAACCTTCATCCGCCGATGTGCTCGTTACACTATCCTTGCAGACACCTTGTTCAGAAGGCATTTTGATGGTTCCCTCCTATGGTGTTTAGATAAGCAAGAAGCAGAATGGGCATTACACAAAGTACACGAGGGTATCTGTGGGACACACTCAAGTGGACTCACATTGGCTAAAAAACTTTTGAGAACAGGATACTATTGGCCTAAAATGGAAGAAGATGTATACAATTATGTGAAGAAATGCATCCCTTGCTAGCAGCATGGCGACAAGATTCATGCACCGTCACAAGAATTGCAACCATTCATTACACCATGGCCCTTCTCACAATCAGGGCTCGATCTCATTGGGAAAATCCACCCTTCATCTTCCAACAGACATAAATTCATTATCACCGCCACCGAATACTTCACCAAGTGGGTAGAGGCTATCCCTCTTACTTTCACCACCGGCAGGCAAATATCCAAATTCATCCTGAACTACCTAATCTGCCGATATGGCATCCCAAAAGTTATCATCATAGATAATGGTAAACAATTTAACAACCAGGATGTCAAAGAACTCTGCAAAAAATTCAACATCCAACACCGCTTCTCCACTCCATATTACCCCCAAGGCAATGGCCAAGCTAAGGCTTCTAATAAAACCCTAATAAAAATCCTCAAAATGATAGTCAATGAAGCAAGCCATGATTGGCACCTCCAAATCCATCCTGCATTGTGGGCCTACCACACCTCCATCTGCATCTTCATAGGTGCCACTCCTTATTCCCTAGTATTTGGTTCTGAAGCCATCCTTCCCCTTGAGATCGAGATCCCCTCTCTAAGGGTATCACTGCAAAACATCCTACCAGAGGAAGAATATAGAATTGCCCACTTACAAGAGCTAGAATTGTTAGATGAAAGGAACCTCAAGGCCTTGAATATTCTTCGGGTATATCAAAACCATCTGCACATGAGTTATCATAAAAAAGTCAGAACTCGAGATTCCAAGTTGGTGATCTTGTCCTCATGGAAAATCAGAAAAATCTACAAGAAAGAGAAAAGAAAGGCAAGTTTGAGCCTAATTGGCTTGGACCATATGTAATCACAATGAAATATGGATCAAGAGCTTATCAGTTGGCTACTCCTGAAGGCGATCCTTTGGATGATCCGATGAATATCATGTACCTCAAAAGATTCTATGCTTAGTCCTCAGAAAGTCTTAAATTGTCAAAAATAAATAAATAAAGAAAAAAAATTTTAAAAAAAAGAGAAAAAGATCCTGAAAAAATCGTCACTTTGGTGAAAACCTGGCAAACAGGTACTTTATGACACAAAAAAATTAAAAAATCAAAAAAAGAAAAAAAAAAAAACAATTCGTCCATTAGTGAAAACCACTTGGTGGCACTATGGACAAGTACCTTGGTGAAAACCTCTGTGCAGACACCAAGGTAAATAACCGGATCCACTGTCTATCATGTTGATACTACAATTCATCTGCCATCTAGCCCACCCATGCGCAACATTCCTTCTTTTCCACCTCCCAATAAAACATGCGTATGATGATGAAATCTTAGCCTGAGTCATGAACAAGGAATGTCCCATTGAAAGTGAGATTTTATGTCTCTATGTGTAAGCTTCAAGAAGTCTTGAGAAACAATCCCAAGTCCATCCTAGTTCTACTCTTGGCAAGAGGTATCATGTGGTCGCAAGGAAGAGACTTGTTAGATTTTGTTAGATCTTTTCATAGATGCTTGCATCTTTTGCCCTACGACTGCTACTATTTATGACTGCCTGGGTTCTTCCATATCTAGGTACATTATGATAGGTGCATACTGGGGCATATTTCATAGTATGGCATGTTTTGGATCCTTCTTGTGTAAATCGGTGACCTGGTACTAGTGTTTATCAACACTTACCTTCTCGTGTACAAGAGGTATCGATGTGTTTGAGGGTTTCCTTGCACAAACCCACACATCTGTATTAGTGTTTCTTAATACTTGCATTGTTGTGTGTAAGAAATTCTTGTTTGTCTACAGATTCAGTCCACGCCCTGCATTTCTCATGGCATCCTGATTTCTATAATCAATGGTGCAAGTCACTCAAAGCAACATCAAACTAGGTTGGCTCTCCACATTTGTTGTGCACAAAATCTCACCATCATTCCATCAAATCCTAAAATCAATAATCCCATGGAGTTCTCAATTGTCCCCATTTTCCTCCGTGGTCTCGCATCTCGTATTCTTCTTTCCAAATACCTCACGACTACTTCATATTTGTTCCTCATCCATCCCTTCCACCTTAATTTTTCTTCCTCTATTTTTTTTTTCCTCACATAATCAATTCTGATTTTGATTCATGTCTTATACAAGATGTATCCTTCCTAAAAATAAACACTCTGATCATGTCTTATATAGGATGAATCCTTCCTGAAACTAGACCTTGTGATCTGATCATGTCTTATACAGGATGAATCCTTCCTGAAACCAGACGTTGTGATCAGTCATGTCTTATATAGGATGTATCCTTTCTGAAACCAGACACTCTGATCATGTCTTATACAGGATGAATCCTTTCTGAAACTAGACATTGTGATCAATCATGTCTTATACAAGATGAATCCTTCATGAAACCAGACGTTGTGATCTGATCATGTCTTATACAGGATGAATCCTTCCTGAAACTAGACGTTGTGATCAGTCATGTCTTATACAAGATGTATCCTTCCTGAAACCAGACACTCTGATCATGTCTTATACAAGATGAATCCTTCCTGAAACTAGACGTTGTGATCTGATCATGTCTTATACAGGATGAATCCTTCCTGAAACTAGACGTTGTGATCAGACATGTCTTATATAGAATGTATCCTTCCTGAAACCAGACACTCCGATTATGTCTTATACAAGATGAATCCTTCTTGAAACCAGACGTGATTGTTGGCATTTTTTATGTTTATGTTGTGATTGTCATTGATGGACACACACTTGTATTGAGATCCCCTTATATGTATGAGCTAGAGCTCAACCAGTATTTGTTCCAACTGGTATGTTGTATTCTAGTCTTTAGACTATTGGTGATTTTGCAGAATGTGTTTCTTGGTCTAAAGCGGCATGTCAACCCCAAACGGTTTGTAGACCTCAAGCGGTACGAGGGAGAAAAGCGGCATAACACATTCTTGCCAGTCTTCTTTTTTGTCAAACCGACAACCGGTATTTTGTATGAACCAATAATACTCTGTGATGAGTTACCAACTGGCATTTTGTGATGAGTTACCAATTGGCATTTTGTGATGAGTTACCAATCCACCGATTGATTGACGGTGCCAACACACTGACGGTGCTTTTTGTGTCATGTTATTGAATATGTCTAGATTCATTGAACATGGGAAATTGTAATATAATCCTATTGGACCGACATGAAATCAGATTCCTTTAAAAGGACATCATGTCTAGAGTTTTAGTTGTTGCTGAAAGGGTTTATGTTGTGCTAGGGTTTAAGGTGATTGTTGAGTTGCTGAAGAGCGATCTTATCTGAGAAGATCAAGTTGTAACTGAGAGAGAGATAAAGAAGACTAAAGTAATGCTGGAATGCATTAGAAATGAACTATACTAGATCTAATCAAGCAGTTTGTGCTATTAGATAGATCAAACACTTGTTGATTACTCACATCTTTGACAAGTCTGTAGCCCTTAACCGGGTAGGCCTAAAAGCCTTTGTAAAATCCTCTAACAAGGTGGTTCACCACTATGAATCTAAAATCCTCTAGCAAGGTAGTTTTTAATTGGACTTATCTCCTAACAGAGATTGAGATTCCTAACAGGATCTATTCTGGTGAAGAACATTGTAAGACCTTAACTGGTATGGTTACTATTCTACAGATAGTGACTTGTGAGTTCCATCTCACCGTGGTTTTTCCCATTTGGGTTTCCATGTCAAATATCTTGTGTTATGGTTGTATTGCTTTTGTGGGTGAATGCTTTACTTGCATTTTGGTTTACCTGTGTGATAACCGGTCTGTCTGTTAAACTATCTTACCGGTTTGTCTTCAAACTGTTTAAGTGTTTTAGTGTAGAGATTTTTGGGATACTAATTCACCCCCCCTCTTAGTATTCATCAATTGGTATCAGAGCCTACCTTTCTATAAGTTTAACCACTTGGAAAGAGATATGGGGGAATACACCTTGAGGGAACTTACTCAATGGCTCACTCAATCTGAGCAAGCCTATGATGATCTTATGGTCAAATACAAGGCATCTCAAGAAAAAAGGAGAGAACATGCAGAGAAGTTGATGGAGCTATCTGAAAGTAGTTATGAAGATGAAGCAAATATGGAAGCTATGATTGCAGACGTAAATAAGCTGAATGATTCGAACTCCAATCTAAGAAAGGAGTTAGAAGGACTAACTATCTGGTTTAGTCAAGAGCTTGAGAACCAGAGAAAAGCTGAAGATCTAGTAAAGGACAGAGATCATGAGATCTCCAAGTTGAAACAAGAGATTAGTGCACTAACTGCTTGCCTTCATAAGAGTAGAATGGAAAAGGAAGACATGCAAGGAGAACTGAACATAGCCATCTCTGAAAATGCAAACCTAATGGAGACAAATACTGCTATTTCCAAAGAACTCTCTGAGTCAAAGGAAATACTTGCTAAGTTTAGCAAAAGTATTGTCAAGCTAGAGCAAAAGCTTGAGTCATCAAGACCAGTAAAGAATACCAATGGACTTGGTTTCTCTGGACATGAGGAAGGAGAATCCTTAGGAACAAATGCTGAAGCATCAAAGAAGCAACCGACACTCAAAGGAAAAGGTAAGCAAAAATTCAAACCTATTTTCTTTAACTGTCTTAAAGAAGGACACACTACCAATGTATGTAGGAGCAAAGCCTACAATAATTTTCCTTATTTTATCAACAATGTACCTAGATCCAATAAGTTCAATGGTCATTGTTATGCATGCAACAAGTTTGGGCATAAAGCATTTGAATGTAGGACTGTCATGAACAATACCGGAAGATATCCTCAGAGGACCCAAGGAGCTTGTCTGAAATCTTTTGTGAACTGAAACCCTAACTAGTTTAGTGATTACAATTATCAATCAGGCAACAATGGTTATCAACTGGCAACTGGATGGAGAGAAAACTATTGGATTTGTCATGGACATGGTCGCACTGTTGCTACATGTAGAAGAAAGAATGGAAACATGAACAATGGACCTTGGAGAGCACCTGGATTGGTGTGCTATCACTGCAACAAACCAGGTCACATTTCAAGATTCTACAGAAGCAAAAAGAGTATATCTGATGATATACCAGACACTCAGAAAGGAGAAGTTGATGTTGAAAAGGTTCAAGCGAACATGAACAAAGCCTAGAGGAAGAAACCAACAATGTTGGAAGAGGAACCAGTTTCTGCACCTAGTGTGGAAATATTAGAACCAACAAACTAAGCTCCAAAGAGGCTTAAGGGGAGCAAATAGTAAAATGATTGTGAACGCCCGATTACACCAGTAAAAGACCTTAACCGATATGTATACCTATTGCTTGGCAGAAAACCAAAAATGGTAAAAGAGGCAAATTAGGGTTTACGCCCTAATAGAGGAGCATTAATGGTAGTAGGTGAGAGACATGTATAAAAGCATATTTCAAATCATTTCTCACTATCTATTTTCAAGAGAAGAAAGGTTTTCAAAGTGCAGAGTGAAGAAAAGGAGATTTGAGCTAAGATTTCAAGAAATTGACAAGTCTTGAAGGAGATTTAAATCCAGTTTGCAAGCAGTCGTGGAGAACACAAAGTGGTGATTTGGCAACTAACTAAGAGTGGAGTGAAGCAGAATCAGGAAGCCCTAAATTTGTGTTGTAAAGGTATTTTTCATGTTCTTGAAATACTCAACAATGGCTTCTGCATCTCATACCAGTTCTAGTACATCAATTGAGTCAGAGAGTTTTATTCAAAGGAAGTCCAAATATAATGCTTTATCACAAGTTCCAGCTGGAGTCATAGCTGAAGAAGGAATTTCAGATTATATTGATTGCAAAATAGAAGACCTAGGGTCTTTAGCGATTCACACCCAGTTAGGTTTATTTTGTGGCAAGGACAAGAAAATCAAACCGGAGTTTAGTATTCTAGAGAAGAAGAAACTCCATAATGCAATATATTTTCTGGAAGATTTTATGATCACATCAGGATCATCTTGAGCAAAGTCCATGGTGACAAAATGTACTTGGAGAGGATGCATGATATCACACCATTGGAAATTCATGCAGTCACTAATTTTTGCAACACAGGGGAAGTGACAGCCCCAAGAATGGTAAGCAAAATGGAAATGGCCAAGCTCTCTGGTTCAACAAGTGACTCACGAGGTATGAAAGTTAACCCTATCAAGGATGATCTGGTGAAATATGCCTGCATGGTGATAAGCTACAGAACATTCTCAACCAGCAGGATTAATTCTCTATCTGTTGCAGCGGTAAATGCCACTTACCGGATGATTAAAGAGCACGCATCATTTGACCTATGCACCGGTATGCAGAGGCAACTCCTATCTAATCTGAAGTTGATTAAACAAGATAATGCACTGAGATTCAAGTTTGGACAACTATTGGTTGGGTTGTTTTTCTATTTTCAAGGCTACTTTCCTGGAGTAGGAGATGTCCAGTGGTCCCCTGACCAACCGATAACCAAACAGATCAAGGAAATCATACAAGTCATTGGAACCGGTTACCCTGAAGTGCTGAATAAATATTTTGATAAGTTCAGAAGAAAGATGAGTCAAAGGGTAAGGATCTCAGGTGACATCGTTAAGAAATACGAAGATGACATCTATTTCACCTTTCAGGTGGACAAATGCCTAATGGAGGCAGTTGAACCTAGAATGGAGGAAGTGGAGCCAATGGGCTATGAGGTTATTTATGATATGCTAGAAGGGTATGCCTGAACCCTTATTGCCTCACCACTTGATCCTAAGGCTAAGAGGACCAGAACCTACTTGGAGAGGATTGCACCAGCCGAGGAACCATTTGTTAAGAAAGGAAAAGAACTGGCAGAAAAGAAAGCAAAGGAAGTGCCTACAACATCGACATCGGCTACCATTACAACTCTAAGAGTGACCAAGCGGTCACCTACAAAGAAGAAACCAGAAGTGGCACCGGAAAAATTCTTCAAAAGAAAAAGGAAGACTAAGTCAAATGAACTGAACTCTGAAGAGACTGAGTCTGATGAAAAGCCAAAGAAGGCCAGACAGACAAAGAAGATGAAGAATAATGAACCGACAGCATCCACACCGGTAAATATTGATATCTCCTCATACAAACCTTTGACACATTTTCAAAGGATAGTAAAGAACATTAGGAGAAAGTTACTTCATGATTTGATAGATTATTATGATGATTTTAATAGTGAGGAGAAAGATGAAGTACTACAAGAAATTATTCTTTATTTGTGTAAAAATGACTGGTTGCCATCAGAGATTAAATCTTAGACACCGGATTCATTATATAAAGCATTGGATAATAAATGGTGCATTGCTATTGAGAAAGAATAGGAGATTAGGGAGAAAGTCTTTGCACAATACTTTCCCGACCTCTCAAATTCAGAATTATTTGATGTCCTGGATCAAAATAAAGAACTCTTCTTCACAAGGAGAAGAAGACTATGGCTGTTGGAGGGGAGAATTGATGATGTTGAAAAAGATACTCATCAACATATGGATTATGCTATCAATTCTCACAAAGCACGAATGGCCAACCTCCAAGCGGAAAAAGAACCGGTTGTATCCAAACCGGATGAAGTTTTTGATGAAGAAAGAAACCTGGTTGAAGAACCAATTGCCACTATTGATGTCGATGCACTGGTCATAGAAGATGTCACTCAGGACATACCTTTTGAAGGAATAGAACAGGGGCAACAAGTCGAACAAGGTAGTAAGCAAGCCAAGGACACACAGGAAGCAGCTAAGGAACAGATAGAGAAGAAGAAGAGGGATGAAGATGAGGAAGAGAAGAGAAAAGAGGAAGAAAAGAGAAAAGAGAAAGAGAAGAGAAAAGAGGAAGAGGAGAAATGGAAAGATGAAGAGAAGAAGAAGAAGCAAGAAGATGTTAGGAAAAAGAAAGAAGAAGAGGATAACGAAGAGAAGAAAAAGAAGGAAGAGGAAGAGAAGAAGAAGAAGGAAGAGGGAGAGAAAAAAAAGAAAGTAGAGGAAGACAAGGCACAAGAATAGAAGCAGGAAGCAGAGAAAAGGAAGAAGGAAGAAGCAAACAAGGTAGCAGAGGTAATGAAGAGCATAGAGATGGAGACTCCAAAGGCAACCAGGAGTCAAGCCAAATCGGCTGATATCTCTGGTCCTATCAATCTCCATTCTGCCAGTGAGTCGGAGCTTATGCAGAGCATCAAGGTTGCTCAAGAGTGCCTTGAAATCATACGAAGGAAAAAGGAGCAAGATATCATTCAAGTGGCTGTAGACACACTTACCAGTTTGATCCCCGATACCAATCTTTCAAACACTCAATCATCACTAGCACAACTCAAACTACTATTTACTGTAGTGGATGATTAGGTGCAGGGCCTGGAAGAAGCAACTGAGGAAAATGCCAAGAAAGAGCATCAAAAGGCTCTTAACATTGCTTTGGTGAAAAAGTTGAATGAGCTCCAATCTGAACTTCTGAAAGACCAAAAGGATATAAGGGACGCTTTGGATGAGGGAAACTTGCTACTAAGCAAAATCTGTCAACCCCATCTATTTTGTGATGATGTGCTAACTCAGAAGCAAAAGCTTCAAATGGACTTACAATCCTACTTAAGCACATTTAAGCCACCCTATGATTCCTTTGCAACCTATGGGCAAACCGTTCACTGGTTTCAGATCCAGTTAGCCAAAATGGAGTAGGAGATTAGTACACAATCTAGGGATTTGCAGGAGCTTCAACTGGTTTTACTTCCACATCTGCAAATTCTTCAGAAGTGTTATTTGAACCTGGATGCCTTGATAGTTACGCAAGAGCTGAGCACAGTTGATGCCATGGATGAATAGGTATCCCAGATGCAAACAGAGAGAGAAGTGGCCACCTCTCTACTTGAGTCCTAGTCTCTATCCATGAAACAATTTTTGTAGGACTATAAATCGGTTTTTGACAAGTATTATTCATTGTTGTCATAAACTTTTATTATTTCAATATCAAATGGAAACAGGGTTGTTCAACGGTACTTTGTCATTGTTGGCAAAAGGGGGAGAAGTCTCTGGTTTTAAAATTTTGATCTTCTGATAAAGGGGGAGAAGTACTCTATCTATTTTGGAGACAAACAGGGAGAAGTATCTAGTTTCAAAATTTTGATATATGTTTTGATATATGCTATATGCTCTGATATCCCAATGTTTATGCTCTATATGCAAAATTGCTATACATTGTATTGATTAAGGGATAGTGTATATGCTTAGGGGGAGCAATTTTGTTAATGGCATGTTTTTGATTGTAAAACACTTAGATGTCAAAATTTTATTTTCCTAAGTGTTGCCATCAATGCCAAAGGGGGAGATTGTTGGCATTTTTGATGTTTATGTTATGATTGTCATTGATGGACACACACTTGTATTGAGATCCCTTTATATGTATGAGCTAGAGCTCAACCGGTATTTGTTCCAACCAGTATGTTGTATTCTAGTCTTTAGACTATTGGTGATTTTGCAGAATGTGTTTCCTAGTCTGAAGCGGCATGTCAACCCCAAGTGGTTTGTAGATCTCAAGCCATATGAGGGAGCAAAGTGGCATAACACATTCTTACTAGTCTTCATTTTTGTCAAACCGGCAACCGGTATTTTGTATGAACCAGTAATACTCTGTGATGAGTTACCAACTGGCATTTTATGATGAGTTACCAATCAACCGATTGATTGACGGTGCTGACACACTGACGGTGTTTTTTGTGTCATGTTATTGAATATGTCTAGATTCATTGAACCTAGGAAATTGTAATATAATCCTATTGAACCGACATGAAATTAGATTCCTTTAAAAGGACATCATGTCTAGGGTTTTAGCTATTGTTGAAAGGGTTTATGTTGTGCTAGGGTTTAAGGTGATTGTTGAGTTGCTGAAGAGCGATCTTATCTAAGAAGATCAAGTTTTAACTGAGAGAGAGATAGAGAAGACTGAAGTAATGTTGGAATGCATTAGCAGTGAACTATACTGGATCTAATCAAGTAGTCTATGCTATTAGATAGATCAAACACTTGTTGATTACTCACATCTTTGACAAGTTTGTAGCCCTTAATTGAGTAGGCCTAAAAGCCTTTGTAAAATCCTCTAACAAGGTGGTTCACCACTGTGAATCTAAAATCCTCTAGCAAGGTAGTCTTTAATCGGACTTATCTCCTAATAGAGATTGAGATTCCTAACAAGATCTATTCTGGTGAGGAACATTGTAAGACTTTAACCGATCTGGTTTCTATTCTGCAGATAGTGACTTGTGAGTTCCATCTCACCATGTTTTTTCCCGTTTGGGTTTCCATGTCAAATATCTTGTGTTATGGTTGTATTGCTTTTGTGGGTGAATGCTTTACTTGCATTTTGGTTTGCTTGTGTGATAACCGGTCTGTCTGTTAAATTGTTTTACTAGTTTGTCTTCAAACTGTTTAAGTGTTTTAGTGCAGAGATTTTTGGGATACTAATTCACCCCCCCCCCCCTCTTAGTATTCATCAGTGATCTGATCATGTCTTATATAGGATGAATCCTTCATGAAACCAGACATTATGATCATTCATGTCTTATATAGGATGTATCCTTCCTAAAACCAGACACTTCGATCATGTCTTATACAGGATGAATCCTTCCTGAAACCAGATGTTGTGATCAGTCATGTCTTATACAGGATGTATCCTTCCTGAAACCAGACACTCCGATCATGTCTTATACAGGATGAATCCTTCCTGAAACCAGATATTATGATCAATCATGTCTTATACAGGATGAATCCTTCCTAAAACCAGACACTTTGATCATCTTTGTCTTATACAAGATGAATTCTTCTTGAAACCAGACTGAATCTAGATCTTATCAATCGAATCAAATCAAATCTATCAGGATATCAATTTCGCAAAACTCCAAAGATCAAATACCTCAATTGATCTCCTGAGGGGGCATCACCATACCATAATCTATCAATCAAGAGCCAGGGTATCCTATCAAACCAATATCATCATCAAAACAAGGTTATTCTTTGAATCAATGTGTCATCACACCTCGCTTCAAAGAGGGGCAAAATGTAGACACTTAAAAATAATTATTTTAATTATTTTTAATTCCTCACATAATTAATTAATTAATTATGTTAATTCAAATTCCTCTCAATATTAATTAAATTAATATTGTCACTATAGCATATGATTCATTTATTTAATAAATCAATCCCTTTCTTTATTCTTCTAAAAAAATCAAATCCTCACAAATCTTCCTCTTAGCTAATTAATTTCAATTAATTAGTTAACCTACATGATTCCTACAAATCATCTTCTTAATTCATTCTTCTAGAAACTCCCTAAACTCACTTAACATTATTCTTCTAATTTTTTATTCCCTCCACTCATTCTCTCTCCTAGTCAAATTCTCCTACAAATATTAATCCCACCTAACATTTCCTCTGATCCCCCTCCTAATGAGTCGTTAATGGTTAATCATCATGATTAGCCACAAAGTCAACTCTTTGTCCTTTTCATCCATCCACTAGCTTTAAATGCTCTTTTCCTAGGTGAATGTAAGATTTTCGAAATCACACATTCCTCTAGGCATCCCCTCTCCCAAGGAATTTTTAATTCCTTTTTATTCCTCCAATCCCCATGATATCCTTTTTTGGAAAATTTTTAATTCCTCCAATGCATCTTGTGGAGTGTGGAGATACAAAATGCCTTTAAGGCATATTTCTTGGTCTCCACACCCTCTCTTGGACCTTGTGTAAGGTCACAAGTAAATCTTAACCCTTCATCTCGAATTCATCCTAGCCATTTGTTTTCCTCTACTCTTCATATAAAATAGGGCTCCATCCCTTCATTCAAAACATCTTGAAATCCAGTAAGTTTATGTTGCCCTTTTGAGCCCAGGAAATCATCTTGGCAATTTGATCATCTCATCCTTATCATTTTTCAAATCCATTCTAGTTGTGCACAACATTGGAGAGCCATCCACATCCAGCAATCAAAGGAGCCCATCAAGTGGAGCATTATCAAGGGGCGCCTTCACTTTGTCAAGCTCAATCCGAAGGAGAAGGTAAAATAGCAAGGTGAAATGGTCTTTTCATGCTATTTTAGCATTTTGTAGGTTTATTTTGTTATGTTTTGATCATTTAACCTTCTAATCTATTTTTCCCTCTTCAAGTGTCTTTTGCTTTAGTCTTGACTTCAACCTTGACCTCCACTTTTTTTGCATTCTTCTCATAAATTGGAGGGTCAACTGCAACAATCAGAAGATTCTCAACCTTGTCCTTCCCTTCCTCTTCTTTCCCTGTGTCCTCTTCTCTAACTTCTTGCACACTAGCCTCTGCTTGCTCAGAAGTGTCATCCACTGTCTGCTCGACTTTCAGATTTTCTTGTGATGTTATGTCATGTTCTTCTAGATGAAGTTCTTTTTGCCCTTTTTAGCCTCATTTACCTCATACTAATTATCTAACAAAAATTTTGTCAAAATCTTTTCAGTCTCCTTGGCAAATTTATCTATCATTCCTAACATGATTTTGTTTACCCCATGTTTACTCTTGAATTCATTCTTTGCTAGTTTAAGCAATCTATCTATCTCCTCTATAGTAATGACTGAACGTAAGTTGACCAACACATATTCCTTCAGTGTCTCATATTCCTTATTAGTTTTTTGTCTTCTAGCATCCAAAATGTCATACAAGCTTTTGGTTATGACTGTCATTAGTTCAGTCAATGCTTTATTATACACATTTAGGTATTCTACAATATCCTCTTCTAGTGTTCTCTTTCTACATTCATCAAAATTGTCATACCACTTAGATAGTGGTTTCAATTTACCATTCTTAACAACTTCATTAGCAAACTATTCTAATATTATAGGAGGAACAATAGTAAATTTTCCTTGTTTCAAAGCTTCATCAAACTCAGATGTCTTAGACTTCTTACCAGATCTTGTTGTACCAGAAGGCTTCTCCTTTGTGATCTTGGTGACTTTTGGAGTTTGGGCCTTCACTTCATTCACGGCTTCATCAGATTCAATCTCTTCTTCATTCACAATCACAAATTAGACTTTCTTCCTCTTCTTTTCACTACCATATGACTTGATTGAAGATTTAGGTTTTCTTGCTATCTTTGCAGGACCAGAGGAGGGAGTTGTGCTTTCTGACTTGCCTTGGATTAGGCTTAGGCACTTCCATTTTTTCTTCCTTCTTTATAGAATGTTCCTTAGAGAGAATATTTTCTTCTCTATCTTTTTAGACAACTTCCTTTGTTATTCCCATAGTTTCTACAAAATCCTCTTCTTCTTTCCAAACCTTCTTCTGAATCACTGGTTTCTTAAACAATTGATGGAGTTTAAAAATTTTCTCCTTGTATGTTATGAATCTTTCCTCATTGCGTTCCATCGGTTTACTCAACATATGTTGTGCATACAATTCCAAAATTTGTTCTTCGACCTCATAACCCATAGGTATGATCCATATGGTCTAGGGCTCTACAACTTCCATCAAACACTGATCAGTATCTACCATGAAGCAAATGGTGTCTTGATACTTCTCTACAATAGACTTAGGTATCCTTTCCCTATCATGCATTTCCTTCTAGAAATTCTTGAAATAACCCCATAGATTCTTGTTTTGAACCTTGGAGTCACCAGAATTGTATAGGTATTCCTAGATTTGAATTCCTATAGGTCTATCAAATGCCCACTACACTAGACCAACACTCGAAACCTCTTCCATAAAGTAGAAAAATAAACATGGAAGCAGTGTTCCGAATTTGAAAGGATGTTTCTTATTTTCTTTGTTCTTCTTAATATTCTTAATAAGCTCACTCTGGAGCAATTCACAAATATCACATTTCTTGTTCTCTCTCATCCTCTCATATGTGACATAAATAGAAGTAAGGGAAACATAATTTTATCTGCTAGAAAAATAAATTTTGTATCCAATGACCATTGATGCAAACATGATATCGTGTTCCAGAATATTATTAATTATCATCACCCATTTGTCAAATTTTGATCTTGTCGCATTGGTCACAATGTCATTTTTCAAAACTTTTAGGGATGATAGTTCTTTGGTTGCACATAATATTGTTATGGCCTGAATGACTATCTTGGTGATTTTTGGGGGGCTTATCCAACCAGACAAATTCATCATGAACTCAGCTCAAGATGAACCTAATCCATTCCTATTCATATAACATTGAAAATCTAACAAACTATGCAAAACCCTTGTTCTCTAATTCCTAAAATTTTTGTTTCAATACCAAAATCTTGTCTGCTAGTTGATTGTTATACATATTCAACATTTATGAGATACCCAATTCCTCATTGGGGCAGTGTGTATATACCCTAATCTCTTCAATATGCAATACTTTGTAGGGAATCGATGAAAATGCGCTCTTAAGACCATCATCCGTTAAAATGAATGGATGATTCTTGAAGCTCAGACGTGCACTCTCAGTGATTTCAACAACCAAAGGAGTCACAGTACCAGATGCAGCTATCTTTTCGAATTCAAATTTCAAACTTCAAACAAAAAGAGGTTTCACTGTTAAGTACCTTTCAACCAGACGCAAGATCACACACCAAATCTAGATATCACTTCGAAATCTCTGCAAAATCTCATTTACTATGCTCTTTTGCTCTTCCGCTTTGAATGCAAGGTGAGAAATGAATGGTTAATTCTCCTTTTATCCTTTGCATACCTAACTTTTCACTGCAATAAATGCACTGAACCCTGTTACTTCTGGATACTCTTCATTTCACAAGGATCTTTTGTGGACCTTCAGAATCTTTCAAAAATTCATCATAAATATCTACAATCATCATATATACCTCTGTAACCTTCTAGAATTAGGTACAAATCTTAGACAAGGGGTTTGAAATATTTTCATGAAAGCTTCCCCCAAGGACAGATTCCTTAGCTTAGTTGTTGAATGAGGCTCCAACATCGGAATCAGGTGCAGACCCCACTCTTCTTGACCCATTTCTTCTTGTAATACTCTCTGATTTCTTCAACCTTCTCTTTGCCCTTATCATCAGATTTTTTCTTGTCTGCTAGAGCATTCTTGCTCACATTCTTGCTTCTACATAACTTAGCAATGTGATCGGATTTGTTGCAAGCATAGAAAATAATGTTGTTTCTCTGAATAGGCCTAGAATTAATTTGATTTCCCTTTTATCTGCATTTGTTAGCAATATGTCCAAATCTTACACAAGCATAATATATTATATTTCTCCTATTTACCATACTTCTGCATTTAATTGACTTATGACCATATTTATTGCAATTGAAACATTGTTCGGAGAATGATGAATTATTCTGATTTGTTCTATTTCAGCATTGACTTGCCATATGACCAAATTTATTGCAAACAAAGAATTTACCATTGAATTTATAAACATTAGGTTGTCTTACTAGAGATCTCTTGTTCTTCTGAGGTTTATGTAAAACCCTAAAAATGGTCATCTAAACCATGAGGCCCTAATCTTGACAACGTCACCAAGGTCCTAACCAAAGGCAATTAAATAAATCTTGAGCACACAATTAATTTCTAAAATCATCAATGTCACATGGAAAAATTAATCACCAATATTAATTAAATATTTATTTAATTAATTAAATCATTCCAAGTAAATCATTTTAAACAAATATCTTATTTATTTTAATTAAATATCTTTTGCATATTCAATTAAATAAATCAATTTGCCATTAAATTATCAAAAAGAGGAGTCCAAGGGGTTGAGCTTAACTGGATAAAACACTGAGTTCTCACTATGGAGACCCAAGTTCAACTCCCAATAGGGACATCTGAAGTGAAATTCTAAGTTGTGACTCTTGGTCTTCCATAGGATGGGGAAGGTCTTGGGGTCAATCTAATGGAACTCTTAGTTGTGACTCTTGGCCTTTTATAGGATGAGAAGGTCTTGGGGTCAATCTAATCAAACATAATAATAATAATAATAATTCAAAGATATGTAATGGGGATGGGGCCCCCTACTATGTCCCCACTGGTTCATAGCTCCACTCAAAAGCTATTCAGGCTTCGACCAATTACCAATCAAAAAAAAAAAATTTATCAAAAAGAGGAATTAATTTAAAAAATAAATAAAAATTGTCATAAATCTTCAAAAAAGGAAACAAATCAAGAAAGAGGAATTGGAAATTATGAGCACAAATCTTTAAAAAAGGAAATAAATCAAAAAATGAATTAATTGACAAAAAAAGAATTAAAATTTGAGAAAAGAAATCAATTGGAGATAATCTTGAAAAACAATTAAAAATTGATAAATAATCTCAAAGAAAGCAATTAAAATAATTAAATATTAAAATTGAATGAAATAGAGAATAAATTAGTTCTTTCCTGATTTTATCTTAATTTTTGTTCAATTTCCTTTAAAACTGAGAAAAGCATCCAATCACATCAATTCACCTAGATTGTGCTTCCTCTTGGAAAATCTTGACCGCTCATCATCATTCGATCTCAGCCTTTGGTTTCTTTCTGAATTTTCTATAAATTCAGGCTCTCATCTCTCATTCAAAAAAAAATCCTGGAGAATATGTTGTTATTATGTTATTATTGCTCTAGGTTCATTGAGAATTTGCATTGAGATATTACATATTAGTTATTTCATATTGCTCAAATCATTTAGCTTAAATATTCATATATTGCTTAAATCATGTTAGATTAATCTTGCATATCTAGCTTAAATCTTGCATTCATTTAGCTCAAATTCATGCTCATATAGATTTAAAAATCCTTCGTTTAGGTGTTGTCTAGTCACTGGATAGCTTAGCAATCTGAAAGCAATCTAAATTCGCATCTGCTAGAAGGCAATGGGTCGCTTTGTAATGGTTTTATTATTCATTGATTATTTATTTACTAACCATGCATCTAATGACTTAATTGAAGTGTTGTGTATTCCAGATATAGATACAGGTCCACTTTTCACACACACAGGTTAGTATTGCTTTTCCCAGATTCGGAGCTTTCTCCTTTCTCAAATCCAAGTCCTCCCATATCACCTTTATTCTTTTGACTTTGTAGCATTTCATCCAACTTAGCTGAGTTGTCTTTGAATTTTTCTTTGTACTCATTAGTAGTGGTAAGTTCATCTCTTAGAATTATGATATGTCTTTCAAGCTCTTGCTCATTATTTTTGGATTGTACCAATTCAAGCTTCAACAAGTCATTTTCATGATTTAGTCTGTAACATTCATTAGATCTATCCTTCAGTGATTGAGTCAATCTTTCCTCATTCTTCTTCCTATCTTCAATCTCCTTTGTCAACTTCTTTACAATACCTTCCATCTCATTCTTCTGAAGTGCATTAACTCTAGCAAGTTTGTCACATTCTTATGTCTTTTCTTTCAAGGCTTCTTCATCAATGTTTTGACTTTCTTTCTCCTAAAGCTAAACAACAAGCTCCTTTCTATTTTCCTTGGACTTACTCAGTTACTCCTTTAATGTCTAAATAAAAATTTTAGCATCCTTGAGATTTGTTTTCAATTCTTAGACATTTTTCTTTGGACTGATCAAGTGCAACAAGTAGTTGTTGTCTAAGACCACTGGAATCCATTAAGACACCTTCTTGGATATCCCTCAAGTTGTTAGGATCCTTTTGAGAAACTAGGCTCTAATACCAATTGTTGGAATCAAGGGAACACTGAGAGGGAGGTGAATCAGTGTTCAACAAATTTTACTTTAATAACCTAATCTTTCAACCACTTTATATAAATGAAGAAAAGCACAGAAACACAAAGCCAAGATCAACAACACCATAACACCAATATTTTTACGTGGAAACCTGGTTAAGGGAAAAACCATGGTGGGATTGTGTAGCATCGTAAATTGTACGCACTTGATAGGGTGGTACAATTTCACACCTAGTTTAGCACCCACCTTGGTGCATTTTGCATTTTGCATTGCATTTCCCCTTTAACACTTAATTAATCAAATTAATTAGGTCTAAGGTTCTATTTCATCATCTTCCACATCATAAAGTTGGGCCCTTTCATTAAAGTGTGCCCCTTTCATTTTATTCCTCCAATACATCATTTAATCAAAAACCCTAATTAGGTCCTATTTTGAACTTTAAGGCCTAATTTCGGGGGTCAAACATCTTGAAATCAGCTGTAACTTCGGGATTCTCTCTAAAATCATCATATCCGATGGCTTTGAAAATTTGGTGAAAAGTTGTCGGGACCATGGCGCCCGGAGTGCACACAGTCTCGGACATTTTTCTCGAAATTTTAGGAGTGCAATCCAATCAGAAAATAAAGCTTAACCCCAAGATATTGGCAGGAGATTCAATCTCTAGGTTGGCCAAAAATTGAAATTAAGACCTAGGGTTTCATATATAAGAGCTCTCTTTCTTCATTTGAAAGGATCCAAAATTTTGGTTTAAAAGGCCTTCTATGCAGCGAAAGAGCAGATCTTTGAAGACTTCAACAACATTCAACATCCATCCATCAAGCATTCATCAATTTCATTCATCCATTTAGGGCTTTGAAGACATTGGAGAGCAATAGGGGATCACCGACTGAAGATTGGCTTGTACCCCTCCCTTGGGGTTGGGTATGATTTCATGTTGTTTTCATGTCTTTGCATAAGCCTCATTATATCATTTGTATTCATGCTTTAGATCACTTTTCATCTTGATGTAGAGCATTTACTTTGTCAATTACAAGCAATTAGGGTTTACTTTCTAGGTTGCTCTAGCTTGCTTACTTGCATTTTAGGATCTTGCACACACACAAGGTCTGCACACACAACTTTTACTATACAACTTGGCTATTCATGGAGGTGGAAATCACCAAAGTGAGGGTTTGACTAAGGCAAAACCCTATATAGCCACCCACCATACCTTTTCAGATATAAGTGCAGGTTTCAGGATTCGGACGACGCCGCAAGTTGCAGATCCGACGGAAGCAGACGGAGACTGAACTTCACACCAAATTTTAGAGCAAAAGACTAGGAAAGGGGCGTGGGGCACCCTGGTCCTACCAAGACAGGGGTGCTAGGTGCCCTGGTCCTTGGGACAGGGGCGCTGGGCGCCCTGGTCCTTCTGTCAGACAGCAAGTTTCAGACAGCTTTTCAGGTTACCAAACAGTAGTTTTAGGTGCAGTTTCAGGAGCAGAATCAGGACAGTGGCGCCCGTGCCCCCGTCCCGAACATTTTCACTCAGATTTTAACTCTAGGTACACATCTGCATTCTTGTCTTGTCCTTGTGTTTGTAGCTTTCCATTGTTTAGCATCAATTCTGCAATTTTGTTATTAGTTCATACTTGCACTTTGAGGTTAGGAAATGAACTTGCATCATTTTATCTTTCAATTACAACAAAGGAATAGAAACCCTAATAGGTAGCCCATGGCTCTCTCTTTCACAAAAAGAAGTAGCCAATTGTGTGATACCTCTAGGCTCTTTCGTATTCCACAATGTGTGTCAAAAGGTAGGATTAGGACATGTTAGCCTAGTCTTCCTTTTCCCCCCACACATTTTGGTGAACCCGACGTGAATTCCAATCTTCTCTAATTCTGATTTATGTTTTAAAATTTGAGTGTTTATGCTATTTCAAATTCAAATTTGTATTTACAAGTTTTAATTTCTTGCAAGATTAAAAAATTTAGAGGAAATTTTTGCTAAAACCCTAATTTTGTTGAACTTGTGGATAGCTTAATTGGGATCAATAATTTCAAATCTGATTTAGGAACTCATTTGAATCATAAATTTCATTTTCTAAATCTACATTCTAAGTGCTTGCATTGGTTAAAATTAAACATTTCCTTCTATTTTGCATGTGTTATCATTTGAAAGAGGAAAATTGTTGTCATGATGCATTCATTTCATAGATGTGATAATGGGTTAGCTTCCCTTGTTTCAATTTTTCCTTCTCCTAAAGAACCTCCCCCCATCTATAACAACATTTTAGTGTCTAAAAGAGTTGCTACCAATCCCTTTGAGACTCTCCCATGCTCTAAGGATGAAGACTTTAAGAGTGATCTTGACAATTCTCCTAAAATGTGCCCTTCCTATTTAGCTATCCTAGAGGAAGAGAATGATATCATAAACACCTTTCTTAATGTTACTTCACCTTCCCTACATGATGCCTTTCTAAGTGAAAAGGTATTGATGGACATTGACTTATTTTCTCCTAAACTTGGTCCTTCCAATGGGGGCATGTTAGTGCAACAAGAGGTTATGAACACTTCTTTCAAAGATCTCCTTCCTAAGCATGAATCTTTGGAGAAATATGTTCATGTTCCTCCTAAAAAACACTCCCTTCATGAGGATCCTTTTTTCCAAGAAGATGACATGATCCCTACATTTCCTAGTGATGGCATTTCCTTTTCCAACAAAATTCCAACTAGAGATGATGAATTAATGATAAATGCTTACCCTTCTCCTAAAGTTTGTCTTACCCATAAGCATCCCTTAGAGAAAGAAGATGAAATAATAAGCAATTTCCTTAATTCTCTCTCCCCTAAAGATCATATTGAACATATTTTGAGGAAAGAGGATGAGTTTAACACATCTATTGATGCTCTCTCTCCTAAGGATGAGGAATTAATAAACAATGTTATCTCCTCTCCCGAAATTGACAATACTTCAAACATTCCTTTCAACCACCTCACTATTTGGGATGAACCATTAGAAGAAGGTGTAGATTATTCTCTTCCCCATGAGAGAACCCTAGCCAAAGGGGATGAAATCAAGATTGAAAACTCCCTTGATAGTTTCTCACCTTCCTTGAATCTCAATTATTCTCCCTCTCCTCAACTTGGTTCTACTCATAAGGAAACCCTAGTTCAAAACAAGATGGTTAACATCTCTTTCAAAGATCTCCATATCAAAAGTGAGGCTTTAGAGAGTAATGTTGATCCTTCTCCTAGAGAGTTTATTCCCCATGTAGATCCTTTGATGATAGAGGATGATATGACCTTTCCTAGTATTACTCTTCCTACTGGAACATCAATGCCTACCCCTTGTCTCTCTCCTAAAATTGATTTAATCCGTGATGAGATTTTAGTGCAAGAGAAGACTATCAATAATTCTTCCAATACTTTTGTTCATTCCTCTAAACCATCCTCAATCAATTTGATACATGTGAATGAAACACCTAACAAACCTCTCTTCACTGTCCAAGGTGCTTGTCCTTCTCAAAATTCTCAACCTTTAAATAAGCCTATCTTAGTGGTTCAAGGTGGTTATGTAGATGATTCTTTTTGCACTCCTAAGAAACCTATTATTACTGTGCAAGGAGGTTATTGTACTAAGAGCCCTTATGAGTATGCTAAGCAACTGACTAGAGAGAGTTATAATGCGGTTGCTCATACCTATAACACAAGAAACAATAGGCAACCTAATCCTCCTCCAGTTATCCCAACTTCACTTCCTCCTTCCCAACCTATTCTTCCTCAAGCTCCTTGTATTTCACAAATGCTTAGTAAGTACTATGATCTTATTGAACAACTTAAAGCTACCCCTGCTAAGATATCCCTTTGGGATTTGATCCAAACATCTTCCGCTCATCATGGAATGTTACAAGATGCCTTGAAAGATTTGAATGTTCCTCCACCTAATACATCTAGTAATATAATGTCTTTGGTTAACTCTGTGATGAATCCTAAAGCTCAAATTGTGTTTACTCAAGATGAGTTGCCTACTAGTGAAATTCAACATCAATATGATCCCTTGATGATTGTGGTTATCATAAATGACACTGCTATAAGACGAACACTGGTAGATAATGGTTCTGGCCTTAATGTGTGTAGTATTAATCTATTGCATAAGATGAATGTGGATACATCCCTTATTGAGCCTGACTCTCGTCCCATTAGAGGCTTTGATAATGTGGCTAAGTCTTCATTAGGTATTATCACCTTACCCATCACAGTGGGACCTGTTACTTTTCCTACTCCTATCCATGTTATGTCGGGAAATCTAACATACAACTTGTTATTAGGGAGACCTTGGATTCACAGTATGCAAGCTATCCCCTCTACATTTCTTAGACAAGTTAAATTTATTTATAATAATAAGACATATACCTTGATAGGTGATACTAATTTTCAAGCTTGTTTGCAAACATCTACTTCCAAAGGGAGTTCTTCTAAGCCTTCCTCTTCTAGTGATGACTTGTTAAACAAGATACCTATGGATGAATCATCACCCTCTGATAATCAAAATTCTTTGGATGAGTTTGAAGTTTCTGAAGAAGATTCTTCTCAACTTGAATCTACACATGAAAAGGCTTTTGATCTTGAGAAGGTTCTCGCAGAAGACAATTGGGGATCTCTTGATTTTAATCCCACCTTTGTAGGTGAGTATAGGGTTCCTCCTAGAGAGCTTAAAGTTAAAAAGAAGGAAGAAACTAGAGATCAATCAGTCTTACTTGAACCTATGAGCAATAATTTTGTGGCGCTTCTCAAACTTCTTCTCCTCACACCTCTAATTCTGAAGAATTTGATTCTTTAAAACCACCTTTTCTTTCTGAAATGGCTAATCGTTATGGTCATGGTTTTCATATTTTGGCTAAGAGTGGCTATAGTGGAAATGGTTGTGGCGCAAATGAACAAGGAATTAAAGTTCCTTTAGAACATAACATGCATGAATATTCATTTGGACTTGGATATAATCTTTCTAAGCCCACCAAAGCATCTAAAAGACCATCTCTCAATGTGAATGCTATATTTAGTAGTGATGATGATCTCACTTCAACTAAATCATCTTCTACTTCTATCAACTCTCATTCCCCTCATAAGGAAATCTTGGCGATGAACAAATCTCTTAATGAATCCCCTCAAATTTCTAAATCCACTTATGAATCTTTATCTCCTATTCATCATAAAGTCCTTTTCTCCAGGTATAAGGCTCTAATAAATTACACTCATCCCTCTTCTAAGATTTCTTGTGACTTTTCTTCTTCAATTTTTATCATTTTATACATGTTTTTTATCTCACTTATAGTTGAGCATTTAGCATGTCATATTCAAATACCTCATTCAATCTATCATGTCTTTAAATAACATTAATGGCTATTATGTTTCTCATCATTATGTGACATTGGTAGCTCATTTATTGGGGGCTCATTGTCATTCATGATGGTACAATTTCAAGTGCAATCATATTTTTGAAGCAACATAATAGCCTAATTTTTCTATGTTATCTCTTGTTACTATGGGGACAAGAGTGATTTCATACATCTCTTCCTTTTATGGTTAAAATTTCCCTTTGGGGTAATAGTGTGGAAATATTGATCATCTTTTCTTTAGAATCCTCTTTTCCTAGATATGGGAGAAGATGTGTATTCTCTTTCTTATCTTACCCACTTCTCGTGAGGAGCATTTTACATACACTAATGTCTTGCTTGCATGAACTCATGTGAGTATGTAGTACATTTTGCTTATTTCTAAATCTCTCCCTAGAAGATTGTGTAAGTCCTTCTCATTGTCCTTATCCTTGGGAGGCAATGATCTTTCCTTATTTTTATCTAAGGGTCCACTTTTTCCTATTTCGTGGATGGTGTGAACTTTATTACTTGATGTTATTCCTTGTATTCATTTGTTATTGTTTGTTCAAGGATTCTCTCTTACAAGAGGTGTAAGTCCTTGACTACAACCTCTTTTGCACTTGGTAAAATACATCCATAATGAATTCACTCTCCCAATTGGGTTAAAAAGAGCGTCATCCTTCATTAAGAATCACTTTCACCTCGCAAAAGAAGGAAGTATTGCATTCTTATTGTCTTCTTTGTCTTATTCTAGAAGATGTTATATTTGTCTAAGACAATTCCTCTCAGGGATAGGTGTCTTTTGTACAAAGATCTCTTCTCCTCTAAGGATCTCCTTTACACATACTACAAGATATCCCTTTTTCAACTATCTTATCTTTTCTTCTCTTTGCATTTTGTTTCCATTTACATCCTTCATCTTATTTTAGAGAACTCTCAAATCCTCACACTCTTTGTTGTGTTGGAATTGAGATTTAGTCCTCTTTCTTACCAAATGATTCTCCATTAGTTTTTGATCTCATATTGAATTTTCTTGTGAGCATTTGTCATCAATATTCTTTAACAATTCGAAGTGGTAAACATGATACCCTGTTTCAACTCACTAAAATTAGCAAGCCGAAATAGGGGGGGCATATAGCTACACTCAAATTTTCACCACCTTCCTTAGTAAGCATTAGATGATTTTGTGATCTAATGTGCATTTTGTAGGGTGCGGTTCCTAACTGTGTACTGCAGATACCACTGGGGGCTTCGTTCGACAGACTTATGAATATATCCTTTTTCAAATAATGTTTACTTTTCTGTACTTTAGCTTGCATATGCACGTAGTGTTCATATGACTGCTAAAGTAGGGGCTAAATGTAGCGTCGTAAATTGTATGCACTTGCTAGGGTGGTACAATTTCACACCTAGTTTAGCACCCACCTTGGCGCATTTTGCATTTTGCATTGCATTTCCCCTTTAGCACTTAATTAATCAAATTAATTAGGTCTAAGGTTCTATTTCATCATCTTCCACATCATAAAGTTGGGCCCTTTCATTAAAGTGTGCCCCTTTCATTTTATTCCTCCAATACATCATTTAATCAAAAAACCTAATTAGGTCCTATTTTGAACTTTAAGGCCTGATTTCGGGGGTCAAAACATCTTGAAATCAGCTGTAACTTCAGGATTCTATCTAAAATCATCATATCCGACGACCCTAAAAATTTGGTGAAAAGTTATCAAGACCATGGCGCCCGGAGTGCACACGGTCCCGGACATTTTTCTCAAAATTTTAGGAGCGCAATCCAATCATAAAATAAAGCTTAACCCCAAGATATTGGCGGGAGATTCAATCTCTAGGTCAGCCAAAAATTGAAATTAAGACCTAGGGTTTCATATATAAGAGCTCTCTTTCTTCATTTGAAAGGATCCGGAATTTTGGTTTAAAAGGCCTTCTATGCAGCGAAAGAGAAGATCTTTGAAGACTTCAACAACATTCAACATCCATCCATCAAGCATTCATCAATTTCATTCATCCATTTAGGGCTTTGAAGACATTGGAGAGCAATAGGGGATCACCGACTGAAGATTGGCTTGTACCCCTCCCTTGGGGTTGGGTATGATTTCATGTTGTTTTCATGTCTTTGCATAAGCCTCATTATATCATTTGTATTCATGCTTTAGATCACTTTGCATCTTGATGTAGAGCATTTACTTTGTCAATTACAAGCAATTAGGGTTTACTTTCTAGGTTGCTCTAGCTTGCTTACTTGCATTTTAGGATCTTGCACACACACAAGGTCTGCACACACAACTTTTACTATACAACTTGGCTATTCATGGAGGTGGAAATCACCAAAGCGGGGGGTTTGACTAAGGCAAAACCCTATATAGCCGCCCACCATACCTTTTTAGATATAAGTGCAGGTTTCGGGATTTGGACAACGCCGCAAGTTGCAGATCCGATGGAAGCAGACGGAGACTGAACTTCACACCAAATTTTAGAGCAAAAGACTAGGACAGGGGCGTGGGGCGCCCTGGTCCTGCCAGGACAGGGGCGCTAGGTGCCCTAGTCCCTGGGACAGGGGCGCTGGGCACCCTGGCCCTTCTGTCAGATAGCAAGTTTCAGGCAGCTTTTCAGGTTACCAAATAGCAATTTCAGGTGCAGTTTCAGGAGCAGAATCAGGATAGTGGTGCTCGCGCCCCCATCCTGAACATTTTCACTTAGATTTTAACTCCGGGTACGCATCTACATTCTTGTCTTATCCTTGTGTTTGCAGCTTTCCATTGTTTAACATCAATTCTGCAATTTTGTTATTAGTTCATACTTGCACTTTGAGGTTAGGAATTGAACTTGCATCATTTTATCTTTCAATTACAACAAAGGAATAGAAACCCTAATAGGTAGCCCGTGGCTCTCTCTTTCACAAAAAGAAGTAGTCAATTGTGTGATACCTCTAGGCTCTTTCGTTTTCCACAATGTGTGTCAAAAGGTAGGATTAGGACATGTTAGCCTAGTCTTGCTTTTTCCCCCACACAGATTGAAACCCACAATATTAATATACTCTGTTATAATTATAAAAATATTACATAAGGGGAATGCACATGCATTCAAGCACACTAGATAAAGCTCACTACTTAATTACAAATAAGGGCTACAACTCGAAAGGCTCACTGCCTTACAAAATGATTATAAGAGATACAAGAGAGTTTGAATTATTAAATAGCACCAAAAAATGCTTGAGTATAGTTCTAGTTAAGCAAAAAATACATCATCACACTTTTCTTTGCTACTCTACTCTGTTATGATACTCTGCATTATACCGGAGCACAAATCTCTTAATCATGCACATGAAACTGCGCACAATCACTCATACATGCTTTTTACAACATCATTAACATTTAAAATGATCATATCAATCAAACTAATATATTTGCACCATCAAATTAAATCAATTCCATGTCAGCCCCAAAAATGCATAACATGGAATGTGTTACCCAAGTCACCTCAACCTGATCCAAAAACAACTAAACGGACCAAAACAAGATGTCCACATTGTTGTCATTGATGTCAACTAGTATGGAATGGTCATTGGTTAGTAGGTAGAGGTGACTGGTATGGGTGATGTAATTAATGATGTCAACTAGTATGAAGGATGGAGTGTGTAGGTAGATAGTAAAGGTATGTTACCGGTACACATGGAGTGAAGCATCTAGCGATAAAGCAGGATCACTGAAAAGAAAGGCAAAGAAGAAAAGAGAAAAAGGGGGATGTGACCACCGATAGACAAAGACACGAATAATGCAATCATTAAATGGACTTAGTGGATGGACCAACATGTTTGATGGAAGGCCAAATTGATCCACCAGCAGAGAAGAGGTCAACAGGTATGAAGGTCCACTAGTGAAGTTAGGTTATACCGGTAAAGTGAGTTGAACCGGTAGTTTTCCTTGGTCAGTGAAGGATGTCAAATTGACTTTGCAGTCTGAGCAAAGGGGGATGTTAACAAGGATGAGAGGTGGACACAAGGTGGTGAGCATGTAGAGGTCAGTGAAGTATTCATCGATGTAGTAATCTGATGAGAAGGTCGACATTAATGAAGAACCCACAAATCATGGGATGATGGAAGGATGTTGCAGCTTGAGGAAGACAAAGTGGCAAGGTGAATGAACTAACCTTGTAGGAAAATATGATCCTTGTACTCATTGGTTGAAAGAAATAGCCAAACCATTAATGGCGACTGTTGGTGTAAATAATTATTCATCTTAGATATTATTACACCTTACTTAAGTTTACTTAGGAAATGCATTTCATAGTAGTTTGGGTATGAGACACTTGGGTGTTTGTGCCACATTGGGATAGTGTGTGTAGGAGAATTTCCACTATTTATGGTGTTGATCTTGTTGTTACACTCCACATTCAGTGGATGATCCACCTCATGTGGAATATGATATTATTTCTCCTACCTACCCACACCTATTTCCTACCTTCCTTTGTTTCTTATTGAGCCACATGTCATGTTTATGTGCTCACATATCCATACAGCCTTGCCTATATAAGTAGGCTCATATTCATTGTATGTATCAACTGATGATCCAGTTGATCAATATTTTCATCTTGATAGAATACAGTTTATTCCTATCATATTTTTTGTCTCTCTTATTTGTGCTTTTCATTGCCTCTTGATCTTGGCAAAATCTCACATGGTATCAAAGTTGGTCCATGTCTCACATGGTATCAGAGCCATTAGATTGTCATTAGTTTGCTAATTGAGAGAAATTTGATGCTATTTGGAGTTGTGTATTTTGGAGTTTTCTATTGCAGGTTATTATTGAAGCATGATGGTTCAAATTTGAGGTTACCATTGGATTGAGGAGGTCCAAAAAAGTCAGTTTTGTCTTTTGTTTCATCCAAATCGGACTTCGGAGGCCAAATCTAGAGGCATTTGAAGTTTGACGCTGTGGTGGAAATTTTCCAGAAATTATAATTTTGCAGGCATTTTTCAAATAGCGATATCTCACTCATCTGGACTCGTATTTTTGAGAAATTTTTTTTGTTTTGGGGTAGAATTTTGTGATCTGTACAGTGGTGCTGGTGTTTTCTAATTTTCAGATACAAGTTTTTTGAAAATTGTGAAATCTTGTACAACTTTGGAGGCTTCGTTTGGGCTCATATGGACTCCTTTTTAGGTGCCATTTTTTTTGAAAGTGCATATTTTTTCATCTACTTTCATAATTTGCCATCTATTTGCAGTGATTTTAAGTAGAAATTGTACTTTTAGTATTTGACCATTTTTGGCATATTTAGTACTTGTATTTTGCTTGGATCTCAGTTTAGATCACTAGTAGTAATTGTTGAAGTCTCTTAGATCTCATTTTGAGAAGTTGTAAATTGAAATCAGAATTCCACTTTGCCTTGTTTTGCAAGTGGCCCATTGTATACACACTAAGTATAAAGTGCCAAAATCACCATTTTGGGGAGCTTTCTTGATTGAGTATTTTTTTTTTGGGGGGGGGTGTCTTTTGTGATTGTGCCTCTCTCTATCTTGTGTTTTTTCATTTTGGTGCTATGGGTTCTTCTAAATTTCCACTTTTAACTCCTCATAATTATGCATCATAGAAAATTAAGGCATGGAGTACACTAATGGAAAAAGGACTCATTCATTATGTAAATGAAACTATTATAGCACCACCTGATCCTAAGGCTAATCCTAATGCTCAAATTGAATGGTTTACTAAGAATGCTATGGCACTTGGAAATCTTAGAAAGTATGTATCAGATGACCTCATTTTTCACATTGATAAGTGTACAATAATTAAAGAGGCTTGGGATATTTTTGAGAAATTGTATGGTCAAGTTGATGAGATTAAGGGCTACAAGCTTGATAGTGAACTCACAACTTTGGATCCCAAGGATTTTGATACAATCCAAGATTATGTCACAAAAGCAACTGAGCTAAGAGCAAAGCTAAAGGATTGTGGAATTGACAAAAAAGATGCTCAATTGGTTTATAACTTGTTGGACAAGCTTCCTTCAGAGTATGCAGCCTTTGTATCTAGCTTTCACACCCATAGGTTAGCTCAAGGTTCCTCATACACTTCTCTCTCATTTGATTCATTCATAGAGATGTTGATACTTGAGCAATCTAAGTTGACCACGATGGGGATTCTCAAATCTTCAAAGTCACAAGATTTGGTGTCTAACAAAGGGAATCAAAGTAATCAAGAAAAATGCAAGAATCAAAAGAAACCTAAGTCTAAACCACAACAAGATGGAGAACAATCTTCCTCTCCACAACAAGGTGATTCACCATTCTCTCCTAAGAGGAAATCATATAAGGACAATCTTTTTTGTGGATATTGCAAGAAGCCAAGACATGATGAACATCATTGTTATAAGAAGGATATTAAGGAGTTGAAGAATCTTCTTGAGAAGAATAGAATCAACCTACCTTCTAGAATGTCTACATCAACTTCTTCTTCCAAGGATAAAGGAAAGGGACAAGCTCTTTATGCTACTACAAGTCATGATTCAGGGAGATGGCTTCTAGATTTAGGGGCTTCTCATCATATGGCATCTTCACAGTCTATGTTTTCTATATTTAAGCCTTGCCACATGCCGCAGATTTTGATGGGAAATCATACATACATGGATGTGATTGGGAAAGGATCTATTGCCATTGGGGATAACTCCTTCAATGATGTGTTGTGTGTGCCCCACTTGAAAAATAATATTCTTTCCATCTATCAAATCATACATGAGGCAACTAGGAAAACTGTGGAGTTCACACTTGATTCAGTTATCATTAGAGACTTGGAGAGTGGAGCTATCATTGCGACTGGGGTGGTTGATCATGCATCTCAGTTGTACTCTTTTTTAGATTTTGGTCCTATTGATAAGGTTGGTTCTTCCTATGTTGATGATTCAGATTTTGAGGAGAACTTTGGGCATTTGAACTTGGGGATTCTCACATGTGACCCTGTTCTTGAGCCTTGCATTTCATCTCCTTCTATTGATATCACACCACCTATTGCACCTAGTGCGACAGTTTTGCCTTCTTATGATTTAGTGCAATAGGATATTTCATGTCTTCCAGCTTTAGTTGATTGGGATGCCTACTTGACAGACATTGCAGATTTGTTTTTGGACTCCTACATTGCAGATTTGGGAGACACCATTGATGACATTCATCTTCTGTTTGATGAAGATGATCCTTCTTTGATTGTTGTGAGGGATAACTCTGACCCTCTTGTGCATTCTCTACATGATCAATCTTTAGAGGTTGACATGATTGTGGATACTTTTGTACAACACTTGGAAGAGGTCTCTTTATTTTTTGAGGAGACATATCAGTCTTTGGATATTGTTCTACATTCATCTCCACTAGATCTTGGAGTGCCTTTTTCAGCAGTGTGACACAATTTACCACCTTTGGAGGGGGTACTTTTCAGCATCGACATGGGGACACTTGAGTAGTTTTCAAAGATTCCTTTCATCATGAGTATTTTTGCTTCATCTTCCCTTTATGGCTGGGGAGACTTCATGGATACACCTTTGGTTTTGTTTCTTCCTAAGGGGAGGAATGTTGTTCGACGTTCATGGAGCAGTTTCTTCATTCATCTTCAAGCTTCTATCATTGGTGCAGATTCCAGATTGAGGGGGGGCTTCCTAGTCTCTCTTTTTCTTCTCTCATATGGGGGGACTTTTTCCTCACATGGGTTTTTGTCCTTCACATACTTCTATGAGAGTTCTTTGTATCTAGTTTTCATCTCTTTTTTGAGGAAGGGTTTTTTACCATTGGGTTTTTCTCTCTTTCCCCACTTTGTGAGAGATTTCCTTGCATTGGTTTTCATGCATTTGCATTTGTACATGGGTACCTAACATGGCCTCGTAGCCGGGACCCATATTGCATTGCTTAGTTGCATTGTAGACTTAAGTGCATTCCCCTAAGTTGCACTTAAGGGGGGGTGTTGGTGTAAATAATTATTCATCTTGGATATTATTACACCTTACTTAAGTTTACTTGGGAAATGCATTTCATAGTAGTTTGGGTATGAGACACTTGGGTGTTTGTGCCACATTGGGATAGTGTGTGTAGGAGAATTTCCACCATTTATGGTGTTGATCTTGTTGTTACACTCCACATTTAGTGGGTGATCCACCTCATGTGGAATATTATATTATTTCTCCTACCTACCCACACCTATTTCCTACCTACCCTTGTTTCTTATTGAGCCACATGTCATGTTTGTGTGCTCACATATCCATATAGCCTTGCCTATATAAGCAGGATCATATTCATTGTATGTATCGATTGATGATCTAGTTGATCAATATTTTCATCTTGATAGAATACAGTTTATTCCTATCATATTTTTTGTCTCTCTTATTTGTGCTTTCCATTGCCTCTTGATCTTGGCAAAATCTCACATGGTATCAGAGTTGGTCCATGTCTCACAGCGATTGATAGTGCAATGTAGAAAAGCATGTCGTAGACATCCAAAAATAGAAAACACACAATGAAAAGTGAGGAGATGATGGTGTTGTTTCATGTGATGCAGATCACCATTCCAGAAAAGAAGATCATATCAAATATGATATAGATCGAGTTGGTGAAGGAAAACCCTAACACACCACCATTTGAATTTTTCTTTTGGCGGTAACCCTCACGTATAAATATTTGAACTTGAGACTAAGATTGATTGACACTAGATGCGAGTTGTGAAAAAAAAGAGAGCCTAAACAAGAAGAAAGACTATCTACCTAAGAGTTCTTTCACAAAGAGTTAGAGTGTGAAGTTAGCAGGCTGAACCAGTGAGAGGTTCTAACCGGCAGAGACAAAGTAACTATTGGCATTGCACACTCCAATGAGAAATTGTAGGTGATTGAAAGTATTTTCATTGATGGCAACCTTGCAATCCTATGGCACCGACAAACTCTACACTAACAGATAGTTTACTGGTAACGACAAAGATGATTACCAACACCCTAGCTAATAGGATTTTGTTTATTACATATTATATTTAACTATAATATCTTTTTGTAAGCCGACAAGGCGTATTGTAATAAGACTCATATATAAGTATGAGATCTTGTAGATCATTTAAGATGTGGACATGGTAGATTATTGCAGAAGTAACATGTGAATATTAAGGCAGAATTTGGAGTAAGGTTTATGGTTATTGTATGAGCTTAAACAAGTACTGAACCTGACTTAGCAGATGTTAAACTAAAGCACTACATTATATTGGATTTGCATAATCCATTTTTTAAGTCAGTGAGACTTCCTTTTGTAATTAAGCAGTGAGCTTTAGGCAGTTGGCCTTCCTGCATGTGCAGACCCCTATTGTAAGTGTATACACCTAAAAATTGGCTATGAGCAATTAATTAAATATTTTATATTTATTTAATAATTATTTGTCTATTAAATAGTTAATTTGAAAAGATTAATTTATTTAATTCATTTTCATGTTTTTCTATTAATTAATATTTTATTAATTAATTCATCTATCTTATTCCTCTATTTAATTAAATATCTAAATATTTGATTATTCCTTTTAACCAAGTTAATTAAATATCCAATATTTAATTATCTCCTCCAAGTAATTAAATATCTAATATTTAATAATTATTCTCCTATCCTATAGTCTCAAATATTAAATCGTTCTCAAAATTATTTAATCTCTTTTCCAACTCGCCCTCCATCTCCACTTCATCTTCCCTTTGCCAAACTCATCAAACATGTGGCTAAGGAAATTAATATTCCTTAAATATTAATTTATCATTTATCCTCAACCTCCAAAATTAATGAAATTGTGTACGTACACACATTTCATCATAACCATTTCATATATTCTCTCCAACACCCCCTACATCTTGGGAAGGACTTGAGTCCACTTGTCCTACCATGCCTAAATTTCCTCCAACCATCCCTAGATTCTCTCAGTCAGCAACCCAAACAAGGTGAGATGAGTGACACTTGTCTTCTCCTTCCCCCTTTCTCTCAACCTTCACCTTTGCTCATAGCCATTCAAAATTGTAGATCTGATCAAGACCATTGATCTGAGCCACATCATCTTATCCTCTCAAAGTCTATAAAACCAAGAGCTTCAGTTGAGAGGGAGTTAGTCTTCAAAATAGTTTTTAATCAATCATATGCATCTGTGAGTTTTTGAAGCAATTAGCAAATAGCAAATATCATTTTAGCAATAGAATCATATAGCATAATCATTTTAGCACAATCATGTAGCTTTGCATATCATACTATCAGTTAACTACAAGTTATTAGTTCATTCTTCATATGCCATCTTGGAAGCCAACAGTGCATTGTCTAAGAGCACACCGTCTGCAACTAGGAATAGTGGAGTTAGGACACAATGAGACATAAGCCATGAAGGTAAAATAATGTTTTATTTTAGTATGTATTTCATGTAGTTTCATTGGTGGATTTTGGATTTCCTGTATGCATTTCCATTGTATTTTGTGAAACTAACTTATTGCAGGTAACATTCTAAGGATGAAATTCAAGCTCACACATTTTGGTGCACACTGTGGGGCTGGACCTTGCATATACTTTTAAAAATCTCGAAAAAAAAATAAAATAAAATAAAATTAACATATTTGTAATGCAGATTCACGTATATGCCAATTTTGATAGCGCTTTTGCATTGTAGGTTAGCACTTTTGCATTATAGGTTAGCACAAATGTCATATAGGTTAGCACTTTTGTAAGAAAATCAATGCTTTTGCATAATAGGTTAGCGCATATGTCATGCAGGTTAGCACTTTTGTCAGAAAATCAGCATTTTTGCACAATAGGTTAGCGCATATGTTGTACAGGTTAGTGCTTTTGTCTAAAGATTAGTGCTTTTGTAACGAAGGTTAGCACTTTTGTAATGAAGGTTAGCACATGTGTAACGCAGGTTAGCGCTTTTGAATCGTAGGATAGCACATTGACAAAAAGTTTGTAACCGATTTGAAATTAGGCTTGTGGTAGTCTACCTAAGGTTTTTCACTAACTTTTTACTATTTTGCAGGTTTCTAATAGTTTCTTGTAGGTTTGGAGAAGACAATTTAGGATTTAGTGATTTCTTTCCTAGCTTTTTCAAAGTTGGTTAAAAAGAACTCATACTTCCTTTTGGGTAAAAAGAACTTCATTTTTCAATTTGGTGTTCTAAAAAGTACCTCACTTATTTTTGGGCTCTAAAAATAATCACATTTGCAAGGTAAAAAGAACAACAAATTAAACATTTACTTTCTTTCAAAGTTAGGATTCACACCTCAAATTTTGGTCTCTAAAAAGAACAACAATCTTTTATTTTCTTGTAAAGGTAAAAAGCACAATCAATGTTATATTTTGCAAGTTAAAAAGAACAATCAACTTGTCCACTCTTACAAAGCAAGTTACTTTTTGCAACGATTTTCATTTTGTTGACCAGGATTTCCAATTCCTAGTTTAGAAAATCATTTGCTATGTGGTGCTAAAATAAACACCATGCTTGTTGGAGCAACATCTCTAAATAGGACTTAGCCAACAAATTGCTTTGAAAAATTAAAAAGAATGTTTGTATTCCGTGTCTTGAAAGTGGTAGGTATATGCTCTCCCCTTAATTGAGTGATCAGAAAGACAAACCCACTCTTTTACACTTTCTTTACTTTCAAGCAATTAATCCAGTAGAGGGCTTGCCTTCTCGAGCTGTCTTGAGGGGGCCAGTGAGAGGGGAATGACCTAAAGTGGAAACGGGCTAATACCGAGTCCTTTCGATCCACTATAAATAAATCATGTTTGTGACGAAATTTCAAACAACATATGCTGATAAGTTCATACCGACACTATGTTTCCCCATAAACCCTATGGAGCGTAACCTCTATAGGCTGGGAACCTTCTATATTTACAGAGCTGAAAGTGTCACATGTATGGCCACATGACCGGAAGCCTTTACTAAAAACTATTTGTACTAGTTGCCAAAAACCTTCTAGTTGTTGGCGCAGGAGGTCGGACCTCTGAAGCAGCTCACACACATACGGTTCCTAGTAGAGATATAAAGTTTGCCATGGGGAGTTTTCATGGAAATTGGTGCTTGGCTGCCCCGAAGAAGTGAGTGCCAAGGGTGGAGCCAGTGGGGTCAAGCATCTAAATATCCACTTTGAATAGTGTAGCCTCGGGGGAAACTCCATGTGAGATTCAACAACTATTGTCTCAGCCTGCCATAGGGATTTGTACTTCCTTGTGCATTTTATTTATTAAACATTGTGCCTTCTATGTCTGTAACATGTTCCAAATGGTCAAAAATTGAAGAATATTATCATCTACAAGCGATCAAAAGTCAACAAATTTCTAAAAAGTGTGATCAAAAGGATAAAACAAAAAAACATTCCAACACTTGAAGCGCCAACTCAAAATCAAAGTATCAAAACATCAAGATATCAAAATAATCCTTGAAGTAGGTTTGTCTCTAAACCATCACGTATTTTCAAGATAGCTCAAAACAACTAGGTTGCTAATCCTATAGGTTATTTCCAAAAGGTTCTATAAACATCAACATTAAGCAAACTATTGATTCAAACATCTTAAGTGAAAAAATCAACATCCTTGTCAAGACTCTCATCAGGATAATCAAATCCTCTATCACGAAGCTTGATCAATCTATACTAGGTTCCTAATCTTGGATATATCTTTCCTATTTTGAACCTAGGTTACATCAAAACCAAAATTGCACCAACATTGGAATCAAACTTGTAAACTGTCAAATGCTTATATGACTTTTAAGCATCACCTTAAGAAAAGAAACTCAGTTCCAAAGCTACTCAGAAGAGAATAAGATTCTTGTATATCAATCGTAAGATCTTACTAAAACATAGGACATTCCTACACCATTTTCATCACTACTTACGTGGTTGCGGTACAGAATTTGATGGTGAAACTCTATAAAGACATGCTTTTCAACAAAGAGACACTTTATCCCAACAAATAAACAATAGTGGTAAGATCAATAAAGCATATCTTCCTAAACCAATAATTACTTATTGACCTTGTCCTTGGGAATTTTTTGACAACTTTGAGATAAACACATGCCAGTTTGGACTAGAGCCCAATATGAACAACTTAGAAAACAACAAATGGAGGAAGAAGATACTACTTTTGGATTTACCATTGTTGACAAAAAAGCTGTCAATAGCATGATTAGAGACCTTGAACAAGATTTCAAATTTGATAGACTAATGGAAAAATTATTGACAAAACAAAAAGAGAAATATCTCTTGATATTGGCAAAATTTGGAGCTAAACTACCACAAGACTTTAACATAGAAAGCTTAAAACAAGATGTGGAGACAAGTATCACCCAAAACATAGATGAGAAAAATAACAAAGATATGAACAACGAAGAAACAAGGAAAGAAAGGGATGATAAAAGAAAAGAACGTAGTGACAAAAAGACTCATGACAAAACAAGGAGAGACTATGCAGATAATCCATTTTCAAACTTTACTCAACAAATACAAACTCTACAATAGCAAATACAAGACATGCAAAATGGGACAAGTTCCAAGAAGTATTCATTAGAAGACATATGTCCATATCCCTTTGATAAAAATCTAAATATGATACCATTTCCGCAACATTGCGAAATTCCTAAATATGACAAATACGATGGAAGATCTGATCCTCAAGATCACATTAGGGAGTTTTGTACTATGAGCATGGAATTTGCTCATGATGAGACTTACCTTATGTGTGTTTTTCCTAGGAGTTTAAATGGACAATCAATGCAATGGTTTTCAAGATTACCATCTGGAATCAAATCCTTTGAAGAACTTGTGAATAGGTTTATTTCACAATATTCCTACAATATAAGGAATGAAATAACAATGCTAGATCTTTGCAATGTTAAACAAAATAATGGTGAATCCTTTATGATCTTTTTACAATGATGGAAATGCATGTTTAATAGGTATCCCCGGGATGTACCTGATCAATAAAAAATGGACATATTCATTGATAATCTTATCAGTGAAATGAGTTATCGACTAAGGATGCAATGTCCTCCCTCTTTTGCCAAAATGATCGAGAATGGTCTGAAAATAGATAACGCGATGGTAAAGAAAGGAGAACTAAAACTTTACAATAATTCATACAATAGCAACAACAACAATGATAAACCCAAGTTCTGGTCAAAGAATAGGAATGTCAGCAATGAAGGAAATGATGATAACAATACTACAAAACAACAACAACCAATTTTCAATCTATCAAGTCAAATCCCAAGCAACGACAATCTGGAAAACAAGAAAGTCAAGTCCTTTTTCTCTAATCCTTGGAGAAAATTCACAAATATTGGAGAATCTTTAGAATCAGCTCTAAAAACTTTGCTTGCTAACAAATTGATTGTTTTACCCGAAGCAAGAATTTATGAACCACCAATTAAGCCAAACTGGTGGAATGACAATCATTTTTGCTATTATCATCGGAATAAAGGACACCTAACAAATGATTGTCAAAGATTGAAACACATTATCCAAGATCTAATTGATAATGGAACCATTATGGTGGATAGCCATAAGACAAATGAATCACACTTGGCTTTTAAAACTCCACTTCCAAACTATGATAAAAGTGAATCATCCTAATTGGAAAATGACAAAGGGAAAGCCAAAGTGAATTACGCTTATACATATGATGATGTAGTAAATGTGATAATTGTTAACAAAAATCCATCTTAAGAACCAATCAACGTTATCACAAGAAGCAAAGCAAAGGTTACCTTTCTAGGTATAGTAAAAGACTCAACATCCACATCACAACAATACAATTTAGTAGAGAAATTACAACGAATACCAACTCAAATGTTAATTTTGGAACTTCTCAAGATTTCACCTATGCATAAGGAAATTTTGGAGAAATCTTTAGTGGAAACAACGATATCAAAGGATTTGGATATAGATCAGTTCCAAAACATGGTAGGACATCTTATAGCTTCTCATTGCTTATCATTTTTTGAAAATGATGATGCCTCCTTACAACATCCTCACAATGCTCCTTTACATGTTGAAGTCTCCATTAATAAAACTCATGTCAAACGTGTACTCATAGATGGAGGAGCTAGTTTAAACATTTATGCATTAAGTTTGATAAAAGCTTTGGGGTATTCAGAGAATGCAATGGACCCGAAAAAAGAAAATAATCATCAAGGCTTACGATGAAATAGAACGTTCTTCTAAATGAACTGTTATGCTACCAATAAGCATAGGACCTGTGGAAAAGGATATATTGTGTCAAGTTTTAGACTTAAATCTCTCCTACAACATTCTTCTGGGAAGACCTTGGATTCACAAGATGCAAGCAGTTCCTTTTACATATCATCAATGTGTAAAATTTCCTCATAAAGGAAAAGAAATCACTATAATTGCAGATTCCAGTCAATATTGCAACAATTTGAAGCCAACACAAGATACCACAGTTCCACATAACAGAGAATCAGTATATCCTACCAAGGAAATTCAAGCAAAGTTATGGGAAACTTTTGAAGAAAAGCTCAAGCTAAATGATGAAGGAATGGGAAAATATTCTTTGAATAATTTTCCACTTTCCCCTAAGTCATATGGAAAACCTATAGATATTCAAACAAAATCATCAGAAAAATTAAAACGTATGTTTAAGGGAACCTTTGTTAGTGTTGGAACTCTTGAGGAAGAAAATGAAGACAAGGACATTCCTGGTTGGTTATACAAAGATGAAGATAAAACCATAGCAATAGTAGAAGAAGTCAATATTCCCATAAAACAATATGGCAAAGGATATGAAATCATGCAAAAGATGGGATATGAAGGGAAAGGACCAATTAGTAAGCAACATCAAGGTATTTCAGAACCTATTTGTCTGCATTCACAATCCACAGAAGATAAATCTAGGTTAGGATATCTGAAGTCTAATCAAAAGCAACATAATACTCAACAACAAAAATGGAGAAATAAATCAATTTCTCAAGGACACAATTGGCAAGAAAAGCTACATCAAGCAGCCAAAATAGTAGCCACTAAGCAAAAGAAGCAAGAAGATCATGAAAAGAAAGAAGAAAAGACTACTATCAAAGGTGAAGAAAAATATTGTCAACAAGTTCTGAAAATACAAACAAAAGAAAAATCTAAACAAAATATTCCAGAAGTAGTAAAAATAGAAATGATAGAAATCAGAGAACTGTTTGCACCATATGACATTCCAGTATGGTATAGTGGAGTAATCTTAGATCAGAATTTAGAAACAGATTCCAATGAGTATGAATGGGGACCAGATAATTTATCTACTACATCAAGTAATGAACACAATGAAGATCAAGCAGCCATTACAAAAGAAGACTTGTCCATTACAAAACAAAAGATAAAATTAGAAAAGAGACAAGAGAAACTCAGAATTCGGAGAAAAGAGGCATATGCAAAAAGAAAAGAGAATGACAAAAACAACGATACAATGCCTCAAGAAGTGCAAACAAGAATCAGATATGCAAGAACTATAGAAGAAATAAGAGATAGTCAAGTTGGATTAACTATTAGTCCAGAAGAAGATGTGTTTGAAAGGAGACAAAATCTGTTAAAAGAATCCTCTTTAACATGTCCACAAGTCTATAAACTCCAAACTACAAATGGAGTCAATCAGGAAGAAATTTGCAATACCAAAGATGTGTGTGTTGATATAATCCATTCATTTAAGGGACAAACGTCAATTGAAGAACCACTTGAGTGTGAACTACAAAATGCTAATATTAATCTTGTTAAGACTAATTCAGAAATTCTTGAGAAAGACAATCCTCAAAAATATTCAATCTATGACAATACCTATTCTATGATAAATTATGATCATTATGTCATGAACGTTGAAACACCTAATGATGACAATGATTATGATTTACCCCTTCTTCATCTTGAACTAATTGATTGGGATAATTTAGACAACCCCGAACTAAATGTCTTTTCCAATGATCATGACTTAGCTGTGTACCTTAACACTATTGAACCCATCCCACCTAAGATATCTTCTACTACAGATTCAAGTAAAGTTATTCATAGTCAGGAAAATGCCAAACTTTTCAGTCGCAAAAGTGAAATAAAACAAGGAAAGAGACCTATTGTTGAAAACCATTTCATGGCAACATTAGATCAATCAAAAGAGAAAATAAAGGGTGTATCTAATGATGAAAACTTCCTTGACGCATCAGAAGATGGAAATTTTGACATTTTTCCTGCATATTTTCAAGAAAGGTCTGCTATCTTGATAGAACCAACAGAAGCAGTAAACATTGATACATCAAAGGATCCTAAAATACTTCATTTTGCTGCCTCATTATCAAAAAAAGAGAGGAAAGAATACATGGAATTCTTTAAACAACGACAAATAAATTTTGCTTGGTCTTATGCAAATATGCCAAGGCTAAACCCAGATCTTATCATGCACCATCTCAATGTGGATTTAAAAGAAAAACCTGTTAAGCAGAAGCTAAGAAAGATGCACCCACATATTGCTCTTCTTGTCAAAACTAAGCTCAAGAAATTATTAGAAGTGGGATTCATAAGACCAGTCGCTTATCCAGAATGGGTTCCAAGTATTGTACGAGTATCAAAACCAGATAAGAGAATAAGAATCTACATAGATTTTAGAGATCTAAATAAATCATGTCCAAAAGATGATTTCCCGCTACCAAACATTGATATCATAGTAGACTTGTCAGTAGGGCATGAGACATTTTCATTAATGGATGGCTTCTCAGGATATAATCAAATAAGAATCGCACCTGAAGATCAAGAGAAGACAACTTTCACCTATGCATGGGGAACATACTGCTGGAATGTTATGCCATTTGGGCTTAAGAATGTAGGACCGACTTATCAAAGGGCTATGACAACAATTTTCCATGACATGATGCATACATTTATGGAAGATTATGTCGATGACATACTTGCAAAATCTCACACAAGAAAAGAACATTTGAACATTTTAAGCAATATTTTTGAAAGGCTGGAAAGATATCAATTGAGATTGAATCCAAAGAAATGTACATTTGGGGTAACCTCTAGAAAACTCCTTGGGTACATTATATCAGCTCGTGGCATTGAAGTCGATCCTAGAAAAGTTAAAGCTATCATGGAGATCGAATCACCTAAGAACATAAGTCAATTGTGATCTCTATAAGGAAGGTTGCAATCAATCAGGAGATTTGTGTCCCAATTGGCCGATATATGTCTTCCCTTTACCCATCTTCTACATAAAAATGTTCCATTCAAATGGGATCTAACATGTGAAGAAGCTTTCTTGCAAATAAAAGAATATCTTACGAGTCCTCCAGTATTGATATCACCAACCAAAGGGAAAACATTATTACTCTATGTCTCAGCAACAAGTGTATCATTAGGCACTCTCCTAGCTCAGTGCAATGATGAAGGAAAAGAAAGAGCAGTTTACTATTTCAGCAGAACACTTGTTGGATATGAGTTACATTATTCATCAATTGAAAAGATATGTCTGGCAGTTGTATTTGCAACTCAGAAGCTATGACATTATATGTTGATTCATTCTGTAAAATTAATAACAAAGATAGATCCTCTCAAATATTTATTGAGTAAGTCAACATTAACAGGGAGACTAGCCAAATGGGTTATGATACTAAGTGAATTCGACATAGAATATGTTGATCGGAAATCCATCAAGGGATAAGTCATTGTTGATCAATTAGTTGATGCACCTCTACAAAATGACATGCCTTTGCACATCGAATTTCCTGATGCAGATATCTTGACAATAAGTACAAACTTTTGGGAATTGTACTTTGATGGTTCTTATACTCAATATGGATCAGGTGTAGGAATATTTTTTATCACACCTCAAGGACATACAATTCCGAAATCATATAGACTAAGATTTCCATGCACCAATAATACTGCAGAGTATGAAGCATTGGCTATATGGCTCAAAATGGCCATTGAATGGAATGTCAAAGAACTACATGTCTATGGTGATTCACAACTTGTCATTAATCAAATAAATGATGAATATCAAATAAAGGATGATAAGCTTATGCCATACAAATAGCTAGTGGAATAATTTAAAGGACATTTTAAAGAAATCACATTCACCCAGATTCCCAAATATGAAAATAAAGCAGCAGATGCAATGGCTACAATAGCATCTATCTTACAAAATAAAGAGAATCAACAACGTTATGAGTTTCTTATGGAAGATATCTTAACCCCTACCATTCAATCCCAGTATACCTATCGAATTTGTCATATATCAGGAACCAGTCAATCCTTATACGGTCAAACCTACCAATATTTAAAAGATCATATCCTTCCTATGGAATTATCTCGTAATTAATGCAGAAAATTTATCTGTCAGTCCTCTCTCTATACCATTATTGTTGATATCCTATATAGGTGTGGTCTAGATGGTACATTATTGAGATGTCTAGAAAAAGATGAATCTAAACAAGTTCTTAATGATATTCATGTGGGTATTTGTGGTACACACTCAAGTGGTTTAACATTGGCTAAGAAACTTATTCATATGGGTTACTTTTGGCCTACTATGGAAAGAGACTCATTCACCTATGCTAAAAAGTGTAAACAATGTCAAATTTATGGAAATCTAATTCATGCACTAGCACAAGAGTTATATCCTATGACAGGGTCATGGCCATTTTCATAGTGGGGCCTGGATTTGGTAGGAAAGATCAATCCCTCATCTTCTAATGGCCATAAATTCATTCTAGTTGCTATTGAATATTTTACTAAGTGGATTGAAGTAGTGCCTTTAACAACAGTGACAGGAAAACAAATATCATCATTCATCTTGAATTACATAATCAGTCTCTATGGAGTTCCTATGACCATTATCACTGATAATGGAAGACCATTCAAAAATCAAGATGTAAAAGATCTATGTGAAAAATTTCATATCCAACATAGGTTCTCTACTCCATATTATCCACAAGGTAATGGTCAAGCTGAGGCATCAAACAAAACTATTTTTAAAATCTTGAAGAAAACAATCAATACAGCTGGAAAAGATTGGCACATTCAACTGAATCCTGCTCTTTGGGCATATTGAACTAGTGTCCGCACTCCAATAGGGGCAACTCCATATTGTTTGGTCTATGGATCAGAAGCGATATTACCTATAGAAGTAGAGATACCTTTTGTACGAGTATCCTTGCATGGTCTTATACCAGAAGAAGAACAAAGAGTCTCTCGACTCTAGGAACTAGAACTGATTCAAGAATGTCACCAAAATGCAATACATCATTTAAAAGTATATCAACAAAGAATGGCAAGAAGCTATAACCACAGAGTCAAGCCGCGCATTTTCTAGATTGGAGACATAGTTCTAGGGGAGAATCCAAGAAATCAGCAAGATCGAGAAATGAAGGGCAAATTTGAACCAAATTGGCTAGGACCTTTTGTCATAGTAGAAACATATGGATCAGGAGCATACAAATTATCTACCCCAGAAGGTGATTGGTTTGATGAACCTATCAATTCTATCCACCTCAAGAAATTCTATACTTGAGATATAAAGTCCTGGAAAAATCAATAAAAAGGCATATAAAGTCCTGGAAAAATCAATAAAAAGGCATATAAAGTCCTGAAGAAATCAGTAAAAATCAGACAAGCAGAAAATCCCTAAAAATATATAAAACAACAAAAATGCAATAAATTTAGATGGTGAAAACCTGGTAAATAGGCACTACCTAAAAAGTGAGCTCCTTCATCCATCAGATCGCTTTGCGCACCTATCCACTCCATCCTCTTGCATTTATCATTTCCATCTATCTTAGCTTATCCATTCCATCTTTCGCATCCATTGCTTTGAACCATTTAGCAAAAAATATGCAGCTTACCAACAATTATCAATATTTGACATACTTGTCATAGTCACTGTCTTAGATTTTATCAGCATCAATCAATCTGCATTTGTATCCCACTATGGTTTGGATCTTGATCAATTCATATATCCATAATAAAATCTTTTTGTTTCCATTGGGGGGAAAATCCTAAATTCCTTTTGCTAAGGTGATCTTTTGAAATTTAGAAAATCCAAAAACATTCGAAAAAAATTTAGAAAATCCAAAAACATTTGAAAAACTTAGAAAAACAAAAAACACCTTGGATTTTGAAACAGATGACGAGCAACAAAGAAACAAAAATCAAGGCATTTCATCAACAACTGAATTATGAAACTCAGAAAATAAAGAATCAATCAACAAAGCTATAAAGGATTATCAAAGATCATTCATTAAGATGATAATATCAGTTAATGACCATAAGAACATGTGAATGACATACAATATTCGGTGTTTATTTCTTGATTTTATTGTTAATCATGTACTCTATGCAACTCAAGGATGTCCATGACTAGAGGAGCTATGATGGGGCATGATTATTTTCTTTGATTGTTGTCTGTGGTTTATCTCTTACTATGGTATGAACTTGTCTCAGGATATGATCAGCAAAAGATCAAGGAGGACGTTCCAAGTCATGCATGAAAAGAGATAATCCTTGTCTATTCTGCAAGCAATACTCAGGTCAACTTGGTCCATTATATCAAGTTGCTTGTATTAACTTGCTATAAAAAAATCCATGTAAGCAATGCTCAGGTCATCTTGAATCATTATGTCAAGTTGCTTGTATTTTCTTACAACATTTAAAGCTCAATGATGAAAACAAGCACTGTTACCCGATAGCATATGAAGAATGGCAGCAAAATTTTTAGTTAGATCATTTCATTAGCTCATTATTCATTTGCATTATAAGCATTCATTTGTCAGTTGCATTATAAGCATATCATTTCATTAACAGATCAATGGTCATAAATAAAGATTGAGTATACTTGGACAAACAAAAACAATTGCATTTTATCATATTAGGAGCATTCATTCTTAGAATCACTTTAATCATTATCCATTTCATTTAGTTGCATTTTATCATTGCATTACATTCAATTAAGTTCATTTCATGTAGTGTATAATCATTATTATCTACATTATCATTTCATAAAAATCATTTAGTTGCATCTATTTCACTTAGATTCATAATCATTATAAGCATAACATATAAATCAAAAACAAATCATTCATGTGTAAATCTGTATAAATCATTGCATTAATTGCATTCAATTAAGTACATTTCATATAGTGTATCATTATTATCTGCATTATCATTCCATTTATCATTTAGTGGCATACATAAAAAAATCCAAAAAACATTTCATTTGTATATACATCATCCTAAGCATTAAGTAATCATTTCATTTGCATTTTCATATAGATCATTTGCATTTGCATCATTTAAGTTAAGTAATCATTTGCATTTCCATCTAAGGTCATCAAAATCAAAAATCAAAAACATTTATCATTTGCATCATATCATTATTTCATCTACTCCTTTGCATCCATAAAATTAAAACATATAAGCATATAGAACATCATCAAATAAAGTAACATGCATCAATAAAAGCACCATCATATAGAAACCATATCTGTATATAGATCATCATAAACAGTAAAAGTCCAAGTATAAAATGATATCAGATACAACAATACAAGTGCCTCAAATCAAAGTCATGGCTCTCCTATACCACTACCACCTAACTTTGTCTGTCTTTGTGGTTGTGGGCAAGAAGATCCTCCAGATGGCTATCTACCATGCTCACCACTCCTCTGAGGAGGTCCCATGACCCCACCACTGCTAGTATCCATCAACATGGTGGTCTGATAAACTACCTGCTCTCTGGCTCTCTGCAACTGCCTCCTCATATCAACATCATTAGTAGGAAGTCTCCTTCCCAGCCCGAAATAATGCTCTAACAGTGTCTGCTGAGAGAGTACCTGACCCAACCTATTGAATATGATCTAGAAGACCCTGAGTATCCTGCTATCTCCTCATAGTTGTGTCTCTCTCAGTCATAATATTTTGTATCTGTGCTCGAAGCTGATCAATCTGTGCTCTCAGACTGTCAATAGTATCATGCCCTAGCACATCATGCTCTAGTATAACCACATCTGGCATATTCTGCACTGGTGCAACCTGCTCTGGTAGATCCTGTTGTAGTGCATGAATCCCAATCCCCTCACCACCAACCTATCCAACTGCTAGAACCTTAGTCTGAGTAACTCTCCAAACCCGTCATCTAATCAGGGGAATATGATCCTCAAGATCCTCAACATCACCACCATGAGCTACAATAACTCTAGGATCTAGCTGAATCTATCCAAAATCAATACCTCTCCTACAACCCCCATCCAGTCCAGTCACCCTGCCCCTTGTCACTGTCAATCCTCTAGGTGATCTCATCCCTACCCTGCCAGTATCCCTCCCAATCTATCCACCATCTCTCCCACCCATAGGACGAGGTCTATCAATCCTACCAGCTGGTCCAAATGGTCCTCCATGAACTCTCAATCAATGTCCTCTTCGTCCAGATCCACTACCACCACCACCATCCCCACCATCATCTCCACCTCTCCCAGCCTCATGTGCATCTCTAAGCTCTCATCTCTATCTCCATCTCCTACTAACAGGATCATCTAAATCATCATCATCATCTCCTGAGCTAGGAGGAGGATCTGTTGGATCCGTAATTTGAGGAAATGGATGAGCTAATAAATACTGAGCATACTCTGTAGTAACCCTAGGATCAAGAATGTGTAATCTCATATCATAAGCCACTCTTAGAGTAGCAACAACTTTGCACGAGCAATCTCAAATGACAAAGATGGTCCCCAATCCCGCCTATCTCTGTATCGTCGCACATAAATAGTCACACCAGTAGGCATAGGTTGAATGATACCAAACTGTCTCAAAATCTGACCAATCAACTATCGCTCAATAATGAAGGGGGTATGACCAATGAGATATCTACTCTGCATGATAAATGGTAATGTCTGTGCATCATCCATCCATGGCTCACAATCAACATATGGTCTCCAAATAATACTATCCAAAGAATCAAGAACCCAATGCCAGTACTCCATCTTACCCAGCTTGGGTTGAGAAAGAACACCTCCATAAAAATAAACATATGGCTACCTCTCTCCATGAACTCTATGATGGATAGGCTGTGTAATAGCAATGTGCTCCTAGCACCAGATCTGTAATAAAGTACATCCTATCGATAAACTTGCACTCTCATCATACACAACCTGGTGTAGATCATGATATAAATGTGCTAGCATACAAACACCCCAAGCATATCGCGTCTGATGCTGCATCATGCTTAGTAGCACCTCACCCCATCCAACCAAAAAGCCTTGAGATCGCCTATCTGGACATATAAAGCCACCAATCAAACCAACAAGAATCATAGGAAGAGTCTCATAGTACATCACCATGTCTACCCATCGGATCTCTCCTCTACTGATGCTCTCATCAGCAAAAATGACTCTGCAAGCCTCGGTCCCAATGTGATCCTGATAATCATACTGCACTAGCTCTCCAGTCACTGGGATATGCAAAATCCTATAGACATCCTCTAGCATAACACTAATCTCACCCATCGATAGGTGGAAAGTGTTATGCTCACTATGCCATCTCTCGGCTAATGCTATCAACAAACCTCTGTTATGTGTAATCTCTGGCATAAACAATAAATGATGTAAACCATAGGCATTTATGTGTCTAATCTTGGCCTAGGATAACTCTGGAACTAAATGATGTATGGCCGGTAATTTCTCCCGACACTGGAGAACATCAAGTTTCTCTTGTTTGTCTAGAGAAAACAATCAATCAAATCAAGTGAAGCAACTTAAGCTATCAAATCATTTTAAAACTATCAATCATGGTTTTTTATCAATCCCTGAGTTTACTCAAAACTCTACTCAGCTCTTACATCAGAAACTAAATCAGTTTCTTAGAGCTACTCAAGCTAAACAAAGCTCTCTATCAATCAAGCTAAACAAAGCTACTAATCAATCAAGCTAAACAAAGCTATCTATCAATCAAGCTAAACAAAGCTACTAATCAATCAAGCTAAACAAAGCTATCTATCAATCAAGCTAAACAAAGCTAACAATCAATCAAATCAAATTGACTCAATCATCTACTAATCAATCAAGCTAAACAAAGCTACTCAATCATCAAATTTATCAATCAAGCTAATCAGAGCTACTTAATCTAGTAATCAAAGCTATATATCAATCTATCAATCATACAATCACTCAATCATGACTCTATTTCATCATACATGCGTATCAAACATGTTAGATCTAAAACATCAAAGTGATTTTTAGCTTTTGTATCAATCAACGATCTCAAATTTAAGCAAAAGCGCTATCTTTTTTATCATATGTGCTAATTGACCATGCATATGCGCTAATTTAAGCAAAAGCACTATCTTTTTTATCATATGCGCTAATCGACCATGCATATGCGTTACTTTATGCATTTGCGCTATCCTATTGAACATAAGCGCTATTCTAAGCATTTGTGCTAACATTCTATGCAAATGCGCTAACATTCTATGCAAATGGACTAAATCAAGCATATGCACTAACCAAAATTGCATATCCGCTAACCTAAATTGCAAATGCGCTAAACTAAAAAATTCAAAATTAAAAATTTTCAAAAATTCAAAAAAAGGCGCCTAAAACATGTAATCTTGAATGAAAACTTAAAAACAAAGCTCGGGCTAAGATACATACTGGATACCCATACTTCGTTGGCCGCTGATATCGCCAAACTCACTCAAATCGATGGTTCTCCACGGGAATCACCATTTTGGTCACCTCAGCAAGAATATTCTCTCCAAAAGCTGACAAGGATAACAATGAAGTTAAAATTAGCCTTGGTTAATTTTATATTTACTATTTCAAGAGTAATTAATTTCAAAAATGGGGCAATTTAATTTGTTTTTAACAAATGAATTTAATTGACTGAAGTTTTATCACATTAATCATGAGATTAATCATTCAAACTAAAAATTTTGACAATTTCATGATCAATCTCCTGAGGGGGCACACAATCTGGATTTTCAATTTCTATCAAGCATTATCGAGACTTAATTTAATCTTTGAAATAATATTGTCTCGACATCATTTCAAAGAGGGGAAAAATGTATACACCAAAAAATTGGCTATGAGCAATTAAATAAATATTTTATATTTATTTAATAATTATTCGTCTATTAAATAGTTAATTTGAAAAGATTAATTTATTTAATTCATTTTCATGTCTTTCTATTAATTAATATTTTATTAATTAATTCATCTATCTTATTCCTCTATTTAATTAAATATCTAAATATTTGATTATTCCTTTTAACCAAGTTAATTAAATATCCAATATTTAATTATCTCCTCTAGGTAATTGAATATCTAATATTTAATAATTATTCTCCTATCCTATAGTCTCAAATATTAAATCATTCTCAAAATTATTTAATCTCTTTTCCAACTCACCCTCCATCTCCACTTCATCTTCCCTTTGCCAAACTCATCAAACATGTGGCTAAGGAAATTAATATTCCTTAAATATTAATTTATCATTTATCCTCAACCTCCAAAATTAATGAAATTGTGTACGTACACACATTTCATAACCATTTCCTATGTTCTCTCCAACACCCCCTACATCTTGGGAAGGACTTGAGTCCACTTGTCCTACCATGCCTAAATTTCCTCCAACCATCCCTAGATTCTCTTAGTCAGCAACCCTGTCAAGGTGAGATGAGTGACACTTGTCTTCTCCTTCCCCCTTTCTCTCAACCTTCACCTTTGCTCATAGCCATTCAAAATTGTAGATCTGATCAAGACCGTTGATCTGAGCCACATCATCTTATCCTCTCAAAGTCTATAAAACCAAGAGCTTCAGTTGAGAGGGAGTTAGTCTTCAAAATAGTTTTCAATCAATCATATGCATCTGTGAGTTTTTGAAGCAATTAGCAAATAGCAAATATCATTTTAGCAATATAATCATATAGCATAATCATTTTAGCACAATCATGTAGCTTTGCATATCATACTATCAATTAACTACAAGTTATCAGTCCATTCTTCATATGCCATCTTGGAAGCCAACAGTGCATTGTCTGAGAGCACACCATCTACAACCAGGAATAGTGGAGTTAGGACACAATGAAACATAAGCCATGAAGGTAAAATAATGTTTTATTTTAGTATGTATTTCATGTAGTTTCATTGGTGGATTTTGGATTTCCTGTATGCATTTCCATTGTATTTTGTGAAACTAACTTATTGCAGGTAACATTCTAAGGATGAAATTCAAGCTCACACAGTAAGTAATATCCATTCATTGGCCAGTGAGTGAATATTGTGAGTCACAAATCCCACTGAGTTTTTTCCTACACCGGGTATCCTCGTTAAAAATCTTGTGTTATGGTGTACTTTCTATGTTGTGTTTATTGTTTATATCTACTGCATCAATTCTTGTTTACCAATACACTATTTTGGAATGCAATTTGTTTAATAAGATCAAAAAATATGTTAACCGGCAAGATACTGATTCACCCCCCCCCCCCTCTCAATATCTTTGGGAATCCTAACAATTGGTATTAGTGGTTGGTCCTCTTTTTTCAAAAGCCTAACAACTTGAGGGGGATTCTGACACCGATACAGATAAATAAATTGAGAAAGTAATTGGAAACAACTCTTACAGATTATGATGCAGAAAAGTTGAAGAATATCAAACTTGAAGATGATCTGAAGGCTGCATAGGAAATCATTCAAGGACTTAAGGAGAATCTTACTATTTCTAGAAACAAAAGAAGAGAACTTCATGAGAAGATACATAATGATGATGATAAAAAGGAAACTCTTAATGATCTTGTAAGCAAGATGAAGCAAGAAAATAGGACCTTGAGAAATGAGATGCAAGATATGGCTATGAGATTTTGTAAAGACACTGAAGACAGAAAGAAAAATGAAGATGACTTGGCTAGGAGAATCAATGATACTGAAACTGAAAATCTAAGACTCAGTCATGAAAATGATATGTTGAAGATAGATCTGATTCACTTGGAACATGATAAAACTGAACTCATGAGATAGAAGGATTTCTTGGAAAATTAGTTGGCTACTGTAAATCAACATAAAGAGAAATTCAAGAAAATTTTAGAAGAACTTGATGACATATTGAAAAATAAAAAACCTAATGGAGATACTAATGGACTTGGCTTTGAAGTTGGTGAAAGCTCTGGTACTGCAAACAATCATGATCATGGTAAACTAGTAAGACAACCTAATGCCTACAAATTTAATGGGAAATGATTTAACTGTAACAAGTATGGTCATAGAGAAAATCAGTGTAGATCTAGAAACTATCTAAACACTAATGCACCCACCGATCAATGTTCAAAATGCAACAAAATTGGTCATAATTCATAAAACTGTAGAATGAATGTAAGATGTTATGTTTGTGAAAGATTTAGACACTTATTTAATCAATGCAAAACACATACTGGCATAGGATATGGAAAATCTATTCAAAAAAATAATGTGACTTGTTATGCTTGTAACAAGATTGAACATATTGCAAAATTTTGTAGAAGTAAGGCATCACTGGAAAATAATAAAGGACCCAGTTTGAAAGGTAAAGAGAAGGTTGATGAGGTAAAGCAAGAATTTTCAAAATAATAGATTAAAAAGAGAGATCAAAATGTTGATGATGCTATTCCTTCACTAGTAAAATAGAGTATCACTCCACCGGTAGAAGATTCTTCATCTAACTAAAAAGATCATAGAAACCTTAGGTTTTGTGGAAATACTTAGTATTCCTGATTTTCCTAAGGAAGTTGTGAGGATTGTACTTAGTAGAGTTCATGGGGAATTATTTTGGCTTAACTCCATCCACAAGATCACAAAAGAAGCAGTTAGGGCAGTGACTGGCTTACCTTCGACTGATAGCAGGCCTGACAAAACTAAGAAAGTTCCAAATAACATTGTGATGACCCTAACCGGTGCAACCCATGATAGCAGATCCTTGAGAGTCAATGATGTGAAAGATATAAATGTCAGATTCATTAGCATGATACTAGGATACAAAACTACACATGCTAACAAATTAAACTTTGTTTCTAGTTTATGTAATAAGAGTGCTTATGACATGGTGAACAATAACACTAAGATTGACATATGTGAATGGCTAAAGGATGAATTGATTGACAATCTGAAGAAAATTAAAGGTGATAAGAAAGGTACTTTCAGATTTGGTAATCTACTTGTGTGCCTAATGCTATACATTACTAAGGAAGTTCCCGGTATAGGTAGGAAAGAATTTGGTTTTGACATACCGGTAGGAAAACAACTTTTGGATATCCTTACCAGCATGGGAGATGATAGGGAAAACAACATAATTGAATACTTCCAAGAATTCAAGGCTAGAATGAAAACAAGGGAAAAGCTATCTTAGAGCATAGTTGACAAATATCATAAAGAAATATGTTTTGTTATAAAGAAAGATGAAATCTGGATGGAAGCAGTGGTTCCTAGAACTTTTTGGGTGACAGAAATGGGTTATGAGGTAGATGAAAACATAATTGAGACATATGCTAAAGCCCTACTTGAAGCCCCTAGAGAACTTGAAGAGGAAATATTTGGAAATGTTGAAACCATTGAGAGCAAGGTATAGACCCTTAAACGAAGGAAGAAAAGAGAACAATCTATCAGAAAAGAAACAAAACAAGCCAAAGAGATCAAGGAAAACATATTTAATATCACTGGTATTAAGGAAATTGACCTGGAAGGGATACAACCAGAAGCTTATCTTTCACCGGTTGGAACTTCATATGACAGTGAAATCCTAGCTGAGTTTAAGAGAGTAGAAAGGGAAAGAAAACCTTCACCAACACCCTCTCCTGCACCAAAGAGAACAAGAAGGAAACAACGGGCAGTAAGGCCCCCAGCAAAGAAAATGACACCAAGGAAAAAGAAGGAAATACAGGTTATTCCTCCTTTAGACAATGTTTTGAATGAAATAACAGATGATGGAAACTTGTCTAATGTCAATAAATTGTATAATACTTTTACTAATGAAGGAAAGGAAAGTATAGAAAACAGTATCATTCTACACTTAGACATTTACAAGAATTTTTTGATAGAAGTTGTAGATGATTTACCGAGTGACTTATATAGGAGACTTGATGCAAAGAGACTAGCTATTATGGAATTGGATAAAAAAATAAAGATAGAAAAATTACTTGCAGTTCATCCAGTTAAATCAGTAGAAGAAATTGATGAGTTGATAAGTGAGGCAAATCGGATAGTATTTTATAGTGGTCACCAACATGTAGGTTTAATGGCTGGAAGAGTGAATGAAATCTTTGAAGAAACATTGGATAAATGGGATATCTTCTTTGTGGAGAAAGAGAAGAAAGAAGAGCTCAAGCGACCCATAAATTTCAGAGTTTACCAAAAGGAAAAGGACAAAGGTAAAGGCAAGGTAGGTAGACCTCCAAGCATAAAAGCAACAGACAACTTGCCCCCACCTTCTTTTGATACTCTACCGGTTGAGACTGTTGATACACCACCAGCTACTGATAATGTTGAGTTGGAATCAACACATGAGGACACCAGTCCTGATTTAGAAGTTTCATATACTATGAATATTGATACACAAGAGGTAAATATTGTGGTTGATAAGGAAACCATTGGTGAGAAGAAATTTGTGGCTATTGAGCCAATGATGAAGAATATTACAGTGGAAACACATGTAGAACATACAGTTGAAAATATTGAAATTGGGGTTGAGACACAAATTGAACAATCAGTTGATCCCCTGGCTTATGGAATGGTGATTGATACCACTAGCACAGACATTGAAAAACCCACTGAGTCAGAGAAACTGAATGATAACACAGAGAAATAAGTTGAGATACTGGCAGTGGACAGTTCAGAGGTCCATACTGAGAAACCGACAGTGAATACTGAGACTTCATCAAAGAAACCGGTAGTAGAAAGTAGAGAGAAACAAACTAAGGTACACATTGAGAAACACAAAGACAAAAAGGTTGAGACCGAGACAGTGCCACCGACAACTACTGAGAAACCCAAGCCTTTGCTAGTTGAGATGCAGACACAAACTAACCTATCAGAAGTCAACACAAGAAAAGAGGTTACTCACATCGACGGAATGCAGATTGTTAAGGTAGTTGGACAATCATCTAGTTCTTCCATCACAGAATTCAAACCAACTAATGTGATAGAGGTATTATTGGATTCCATCAAGAAAATCATAGAGTGTAATGCACTAGCATACAAAGCTATTGATGGTACAATTCCTTTATTAAAATTGATTGCACCCAAGTGCAATGTGGACAATAAATACTTTGAACCAATTAGACACATTGTCTAAGTATATCACCGGTAACCTATTGACAATTGATCAGATTAATGAGGAAACATTTAGTGAGAAAATGAACAGAGAAAAGGAGAAATTATTTGATGAGTCAATAAAGAAGTGCATGGGACATATTGACACACTCCTACCAGCACTAAGCAAAACAATAATGGAATTTAAAGAGTTGTACAGAGACACATGCAAGACTGATGCTTTGACAATGGATATAGACAAGAAAATCAATAAAGCACAAAAATAAATAAATGATATTATTGATAATCTCATCGGTTCATCAGAACCCATATCAGTTATAGAATAGGAGATAGAAGGTTTTGAGGAGAAAATTGAATAATTTGAAAAAAGAGAAAGAAAGAATAAAATTCAAGGCAAAAGAGCTTAAATGTAGACTTGGTCCTAAACTTGACAACCTCATCTCTTTGAGGAAAGAGATCTTAGAGGCACTTGTTCCAAGACTAAAGACACCTGAAGAGAAAATGCACATGCTCACTAGTATAATTCAAAGGACTGAAGCAACATTGAAGGATAGTGAAAGGTACACTGAGAGCCTAAATTTTGTACTGGTAGAACTTTTTCAGATTGTAACCAACTGGTTAAAGGGTTCTAGCTGAGAACTACATTCAGTTGACATTTTTGACAACCTTTTTAATTGATGCCAAAGGGGGAGTAGTAGAGATGAGCAAAATGATGGACAAAAGAGATCATCTGCTCAGGGGGAGCACACATTTTGGTAAGATTTTTGGACTTCAAATTTTGGATACATTTTTGAATTTTTCTCACGGGTGTTGCCATCAATACCAAAGAGGGAGATTGTTGGCATTGCACAATCTCATGATAAATTGTAGGTGATTGAAGGTATTATCATTGATGGAAACCTTGCAATCCTAGGGCACTGGTAGGCACCAGCACTGACAGACTCTACACTGGCAGATAGTTTACTGACAAGGGCAAAGATGATTACCGACAACCTAGCCAAAAGGATTTTGTTTATTGCATATTGTATTTAACTGTAATATCTTTTTGTAAGGCAACAAGGCATATTGTAATAAGACTCATATATAAGTATGAGATCTTGTAGATCATTTAAGGTGTGGACATGGTAGATTATTGCAGAAGTAACATGCCAATATTAAGGCAGATTTTGGAGTAAGGTTTATGGTTATTGTATGAGCTTAAACTAGTACTGAACCTGGCATAGCAAATGCTGAAATAAAGTAGTACATTATATTGGATTTGCATAATCCATTTTGTAAGTCAATGAGACTTCCTTTTGTAATTAAGTAGTGAGCATTAGGCAGTTGGCCTTCCTACATGTGTAGGCCCCTATTATAAGTAATACCCATTCATTGGCCAGTGAGTGAATATTGTGGGTCACAAATCCCACTGAGGTTTTTCCCACACCGGGTTTCCTTGTTAAAAATCTTTTGTTATGGTGTGCTTTCTATGTTGTGTTTATTGTTCATATTTACTGCATTAATTCTTGTTTACCAGTACACTGTTTTGGAATGCAATTTGTTTAATAAGATCAAAAAATATATTAACCAGCAAGATACTGATTCACCCCCCCTCTCAGTATCTTTGGGAATCCTAATAGTAACTGGTGAACTGTTATAGTCTTAACAGTCAAGTGTACCAATAGATATTGTGTGGCTAAGAATGCATCCCAATGTGAATACTGTGTAGGGTGAGGCTCTGAGAAATAGAAGAGAGGCAGAGTGTAACTGACAAGATATCAGAGAGAGCAATCTGATAACTAGCAGAAGAAGGACTGGTGAAACAGAGGAAGGTGATAACCAATAGATATCAATTGATTAGGTGTTGCATAAATCATTTGTAATTAGGTTCTATCATTGCAATAAAATTGTATTTTATTGTATTAAGCCGAGTTGGTTCTTGGTGCAGGGATTGGTTCCCTAAATTAGTAGGGGTTGGTGCTCCTTGGTTTGGTTCCCTAAATCATTGTAACATGTTGTTTCATTGTGAGGCTGGATTGGAGTAGTAGACTCCATCAACATTTCTCATTGATGGTTTTCCCATATTGGTTTTTCCTCGTACATTTGGTGTTGTGGGTTATGCATTTGTGTGTTTGCCTCTTTTGATATCCTCTCATATCTTACTAGTTTGATTTCTTAGTGTTTAGGTTGTTAACCGGAACTCAAAGCTTGGTTTAAAAAGAAAATATTTTAGGAACCACAAATTCACCCCCCTCTCAGTGGTACATTGTGTTCAACAATTGGTATCAGAGCCTAGGTTCTCAATTGATTAAATAGTTCTCTATCTTGGGTAGATTTTGGTCAAAAAATAAAATGGAAAGAAATGAGTCCGTCTCCTCAAAATCCCCCATATTTGATGGATCTAACTATGCCTTCTAGAGAAGAAGAATGGAGACCTATATTTCCTCCCTTGGTTTTGATGTGAGGATGTTTTTCAAGAAGGTTATACTATCCCTAGTGTTCCTCTCACTGATCTGGATGCTAAGAAGGACTATGAGAATAATGCAAAGGCTAAACATGTTATTCTAAGTGGGTTGTCAGATAATGAGTTTGTCAACGTCATGCATTGTGCATCTTCCAAGGAGACTTGGGATAAATTGCAGAGATTATTTGAAGGAGATGCAAAAGTCAAAGAGACCAAGCTACAATCACTAAGAGGTCATCAAGATGAAAGATGAAGAAAAGATAGCAAACTACCTTCACATAGTAGATGAAACTATGAACACCATCAAAGGACTTAGAGATGAAATTGTTGATGAGATTATTGTCAAGAAGGTACTTAGATCTCTCACATCTAAGTATGATAGTAAGGTTTCTGCCATTGAGGAAGCCAAGGATCTAGAAACCTTCACAATGGATGAGCTATTTGGCTCTCTAATTGCCTACGAAATGAGGACAATCAGTGAAGCATCTTCAAGGAAAGAAGCAACTTTCAAATCCATAAAAAAGGGCAAGGAAGAGGAAAGTTACCACTCAAATGCTTCAATTATGGTAAACTTAGACACTCTACTACAAAATGTCTCTATAATGAAACCAATGAAGATGAGCAAAGAAGTTTTGCCAGATCTACTGCCTAGGACAAAGAAAGGAAAGTCTACCAGCAAGGAAGAAGAAGCTACCAGAAGAAAAACAACTTATATACCATTGAGGATGATGCCACAGATGAAGAGAGTACATCAGAAGATGACTACCATGAAGATGAAAGATAAGTTAATATCTTTATGGCACTAGATGAACCGGTGGTGGAAGATGAGGAAGATGAAGACATTGAAGTTAAAGTGGATCTAGAAGGCAAGCTCATAAGTTCTCTTGAGGAGTTAATCAAGACTAGAAGAGAACTTAAGAAAGTGAAACTTGCTGCAGCAGAAGAACAAGATCACTTGAAGCAATCCTTGGATGAGTTCAATCAAGTTATCTTTGACTTGAAACTCTAGTTGGAAGAAGCCAAGAGGATATGTGAAGTTACATCCTCTAATTTGATGAAGAAGGAAAATGAGCATCAAGACCTAGAAGAGGAAATAGTGAAGCTAAGAAAGGAGCTTGAAAAGAGTAAGGATAGACTGAAAGTGAGAAGCAAATATGAGGGTAGCACAAAAGCCTTGGACAAGATGTTGAGCAAACAAAAGCAATCTAAAGATACCGGTGGCTTAGGATTTGAAGAAGGACTAAGTTCAAACAACAAAGATACATCCAGTCAGGAGATACAGTTCACTTCTTCAAGTGAAGGTGAAGAGAAGAAAACATTCATATTAAGCAAGGATACCAGTAAGAAGACTTATGCAGAAGCTTTTAGGAACCACCACACAAACCAGTATACACAATCAATGAACCAGAGGCCACACTCAATGTACCAGAATGCATATCATAGGAGAAATGCAAGGGTTGGTCATGAAGGATTCACTAAATTTAGCAGCATGAAAGGAAGACCCTCAGTGAGACAAACATTTGTAGGACCAAGGCAACCTAACTAGTATGTTCCAAACTTTCATGGTTATTGTTATCGGTGTAACAAATTTGGACATAGGTTAGATAACTGTAGATTAACAAATAATTCCCTTGTGAGTTATCAAAGCATAAATCCATTTAATGCACTCTAGGATATGAATGTTGTATGTTATCAATGCAATAGATTTGGTCATAGGATTTTTGAATGTATAAAGAGTAAACTGGTATCCTACAACAATTTTAAAGATTCATTTTTCAATGTAAATGTGAAATGCTATAACTATCAAGAGTTTGGACATATTGCAAAGCTTTGTAAGAACAAGAAAATCAAGCAGAAGAAGGAAACTTCTGATCAGGAACCAGTAGCCAAACCGGAGAACAAAATTACAACTGACAAGAAGAAGGAAACTCAACTGGTTTGGGTTGAGAAAGAAAAGGACAAAGCAAAATCAAGTATGATAGTGCAAATTGCCCTACATGCTGAAGGAAGAAACTTGTGGGTTGTAGATATTGGTATTTTGATGATGTTTAGTTGTGATTTTCATTGATGGACACACACTTATTTTTTATATGAGTTATTCTCAATAGATACTAACTGATGTATTTCTCAAACCGGTATTGTATGCCATTGTATGCATAGTCTTTGTTTGTTAAAGACTATCAGTGTTTGCAAAAGGAGCTTACCGGTCAAAGCATGACTAAGGATCTCAAGTGGTACAAGGTTGTCAAAGAGGTACAAGGACCCCAAGGGGATGCCAATCTTCTTAGGATTGGAACACTATGTTCTAGTATACCAGTCTTTGTTTATAAAACCGCTAATAGATATATTGTGTTTTGTTAATCGAAAAACTTGTAGAGTGTGATGAGTTATCATCCATCAACACTAGTGCGGTGATTCTATGTAGGGAATTGTAGTCTAATCTCATTGGACCGACATGAAATCGGATTCCTATATGAGGACATCATGTCTAGGGTTTATGGGATATGAGTGTGAAGTGTTGTGTAAGAAGATTAGGTTTTTTCAAGAAGGTATCTTACGACAGAGATTGAATGTGCTAAGGATAGAATACTGAAGTAATGTTACAATGCATTAATAGAGAGCTATTAGGGATCTAACTAAGCATTATGTGCTACTTTCTAGATCACTTACTTGTTGATTACTAATCTCTTCGACAAGTCTAAAACCCTTAACTGGGTAGGCTTAGTTAAGCCTGTTCAAAATCCTCTAACGAGGTGGTTCATAGTTGTGAATCTAAAATCCTTTAACAAGACTTATCTCCTAACAGAGATCAGGATTTGTTCTGGTGAAGAACATTGTAAGGCCTTAACTGGTCTGGTTACTATTCTGCAGATAGTAGACTTGTGAGTTTTACTCACCGTGGTTTTTCCCATTTGGGTTTCCACGTCAAAATATCTTATATTATTGTGGGTGAATTCTTTATTTTCTATTTGTCTTTTCTGTGTATTAACCAGTTTACTATTTAAAAGGCTATACCAGTTTGCAGTAAATTTGCTTAATTGTTTGGTAAAGTTTTTGGGTATACTAATTCAACCCCCCCCCCTTAGTATTCATCAATTGGTATCAGAGGAAACCTTTCTTTAAGTCTAACCACTTGAAAGGAGATATGAGGGAATACAACATGAGGGAACTCACTCACCATCTAGTTGAATCTAAGAAAGTTTATGATGAACTTAAGGTCAAGTATAAAGCCTCTTTAGCCAAAAGAAGAGAACTTGTTGAGCAAATGCTGGAGATTACTGAAAAACAGCTCTTTTGATGATGCAGACATGGATGCCCTAGTTGAAGAAGTGGAGAAATTGAATGAGTCCAAAACTAACCTGAGGAGGGAGCTAGAAGGACTGGCCATTAGGATGAGTCAGGAACTGGAAAACTGAAGAAAAGTTAAGGATCTAGTGAAGGACAAGGAGAATGAGATCTCTAAGTTGAAACAAGAAATTGGTACCATTATCGCTTATCTCCAAGAGGGTAAGGAAGAGAAAGAAGAAATGCAAGCAAAACTGAATGCAGCCATTTCTCAGAATGAAACCCTAATGAAGACCAATGAAGCTCTTTCCAAGGAAATTGCTAAGATGAAGGAGATACTTGCAAAGTTCAATCAAACTGCTGCAAAGTTGGACCAAAAGATGGAATCAATGAAGCCATCAAAGGATACCTCTAGACTTGGTTTCTTTGCATATGAGGAAGGTGAATCCTCTGGAACCAAGACTGATGCACTAAAAGAGCAACTGGTACCTAAGAACAACAGTAAAAGCAAAGGTAAGCCAAAGTTCAAACCTGTATGCTTTAACTGTCATAAGGAAGGACATAATGCCAATGTATGTACGAGAAAGGCTTATAATAATTTCCCTTACATGCAAAACAATGTGTATGACCACAAGGCTAGAACAGGTAGATTTAATGGTCATTGTTATGCATGCAACAAGTTTGGGCATAGAACTTTTGAGTGCAGGTCGGTTATGAACAACTCTAGAGGTTATGCATCGAGATCAAAAGGAGTTGTCCTAGAACCTCTTATTAACCAGAACCCAAACTGATATAGAACCTATGACCACAGGTCAAATGGTTATGGAACAACAAATGGTTGGAGAACAACCTGTGTGATTTGTCATGGTAGCGGTCACACTGCTGCAATATGTAGGAGAAAAAATGGGAATGTGAACACTCAACCATGGTATGCTATGTTATCTTTGTAATAAATTGGGACATATTGCCAAATCATGTAGACTGTGACAGAATCCATCAAGAGACAAAATGGTCGACCCACAAGGTAAAGGAAAGGTCGATGTTGAAACCGTTCAGGTTAATATGGATAAATTTTGGAAAAAGAAATCTAAAGAGAAGCCACAAGATGCACCGGTTTCTGTACCTAGTGTAGAGACCCCTGAATTGACAAATTGAGCTTCAAAAAGCTTAAGGGGGAACATGTTCGCAACAATGTTTTGAATCCCTAGAGTATATCGGTAAAATGCTTTTATCGATATTATTTACCTGTCAACCGACAAAAGAAATAAAGTGGTAAAAGGTAAAATTAGGGTTTGTACCCAAACAATGATGCATTTATTATGGTAGGTAGGAGCATGTATAAAGGTGATACTTGTAGTCATTTTTACTTACCTATTTTTGAAGAAGCATTTTCTAACCTAAGCAAAGTGACAAAAGAGATCAATCTTGCATTCAAAGAAATCCAGAAAGAAATTTTGAGCTAGATCCAGCAGTCATTTCAAGTTATCCAAAGTGGAGGTCAGAGTGGTAAAGCAAGATTTTGGAGAAGTGTGTTGTGCTTGACATCAGTGAACCCTAGTTTAGAGAAAAAAGGTATTTTTTGTCAATTCACTCTTATCATTGGAAATTATTTAGACATGGCTTCTACATCCAAAGTCTCTTCTAGTTCATCCACACCTGAGGAGTCATCTGAATCTCTTGGAAAGAAGGTAAAATACAATGCCAAATCTCAAATTCCCATCAGATTCATTGTCGAAGGGGATGTTTCTGGTTATATTGATTGCAGACTAGAAGACCTAGGGTCTCTAGTGATTCACTCCAAGTTAAATTTTTTCTTTGGAAAAGATAAGAAGATAAAACTAGAATACAACGTGATTGAGAAGAAGAAATTCCATAATGCAATGTATTTTCTCAAGGAATTCACAGAAGATCATATAAGAATAATTCTTAGTAGGGTTCATGGTGAAAAGATGTATCTTGAGCAAACCCATGATATCACACCAGAGCCAATCCATGTCGTGACCAACTTCTGCAATATTGGAGAAGTCCCTATTTTTCGTAAGAGCACAAAAACCAAAGTGATAGAGCTCATTGGTTCTGTGAGCCATAAGAGAGAAATGATTGTCAATAACATTGAATATGACTTGGTAAAGTATGCATGCATGGTGATTGGATATAGAGTATTCTATGCCAGCGGAATGAATTATGTTCATACAGCTGCAGTGCATGTTGTTTATCGAATGATTAAGGAAGATGCAGAGTGCGACTTGTGTACCGACATGCAAAAACAACTCATGGAGAATTTGAAATCCATCAAAGAGGACAAGACACTAAGGTTCAAATTCGATCAACTAATTGTCGGGTTATTTTTCTACTTTCACGGGTATTTTTTGGGAGTTGGTGATGTTAAATGGTCAAGTGACCTATCGGTTTCAAGACAAATCAAGGAGAGTCTGCAAGTAGTGGGATCTACTTATTTGAAGACTCTAAATAGGTATTTTGACGAGTTCAGATTGAGGATGAACCAGAGAACAAGGATATCAGGTAACCTAGTTAAGAAGTATGAAGATGATATATGTTTCACAATAAAAGTGGATCATTGCATAATGGAAGCGATTGAGGCAAGACAAGATGAAGTTGAGCCTGTGGGCTATGAAGTGGTGAATGATATACTTACTTGGTATGCTTCTACCCTACTTTCTTCATAGCTTGATCCAAAGAAGAAGAGGATTGATACCTACTCTGAGAAGGTTAATCCTACTATAGTACTGAAGCAGAAGAAGAGGAAAGTTGTGCCATCAACATTAGCACCAGTTACATTTGCTGCCAGTCCAAAACTAACCAAGAGGTCACCAGCCAAGAAGAAACTAGAGGCTATTTCACCAAATGTATTTGAGAGGAAGAAGAGAACCAAGAATGAAGCACAGGATTCAGTAGACACTGAATCATAAGAAGAAATAAAGAAGGTGAGGCAATCAAGTAAGAAGACCAAGCCATCTAGTAATGTACCTACAACCTCTACATTGGTAAATATACATGTTTCTTCTTACAAGCCTATGCCACATTTTCAAAGGATTGTGAAGAACATTAGAAGGAAAATTCTTGATGATCTAAAAGATTATTTTGATGATCTTAGTGATATTGAAAAGAAGGAGGTAGAGCAAGAACTTATTAAGTATTTATGTGATAATGATCAGTCTCCGATTGATATTAAACATGTTGTTTCTAATTCTTTGTATAATTCTTTGGATAATAAATGGCACATTGTCATTGAAAAGGAGCAAGAAATTAGGGAGCAAATTTTTGCTCAATATTTTCTAGATGCCTCTAATTCTGAATTATTTGAGCTTCTTAATTGGTACAAAGGCATCTTTTTCATGAGAAAGAGAAGACTTTAGTTACTTGGAGGTAAAATCTTTGAAGTGGAAAAAGACACTCATCTACAAGCTAAAGTAGCTATCAAGATACAGAAGGTATCTGAAGCAAATCAACAGAATGAGCAAGAACCTAACCTATCAAAATCTAAACCAGATGAAACCTTCAATGATAAAGGAGAAAGAATAACTGAGCAAAATAATCCCATTGATGTGGATGCATTAGATGCTAAGAGTACTAAATTGAAGGAAGCAAAGAAAGAAAGAGCAGATAAGGAGAAAGAGAAAAAGGAGAAAGAGGAGAAAGAAAAAGTGGAGAAGGCAAAGAAGGAGAAACTGGAGAAGGAGAATATAGAGAAGGAGAAAGAGGAAAAAGAGAAGGACAACAAGGAGGCTAAGGAGAAAGAAGAGCAGGAGAAGAAGAGACAAGAGGAAATCAAATCAAAGGAAGGTGGACAGACTTCTGAGACTCCCAAGGCAACTGGAGATCTAGGTCAAGTTAAATAGGTTGATTCCACTAGTCACAATGTATTGACTCTTTCCTATCTCACCAAATCAGTAGATGAAAATGAGCTCCTGAGAAGTATTCAACTTGCTCAAGAAAGATTGGAGGAACTAAGAAGGAAGAAAGAAAAAGATGTTATTCAACTTGTTGTTGACACTCTTTCAACCTTGGTCCATGATACTGATATTTCTGGTACCAATTCCTCATTGGCCCAGTTGAAACTTCTATGCACAATAGTGGGTGATCAAGTACAATCTTTGGAAGATGTTGCCCAGGCTACCATAGAGAAAAATCATGCAACTAAAAATTGCATTGGTGAAGAAATTTAATGAAGACAGAGCCAAGCCAATACATTAGAGAGATGATATCAGTTTGGCCATGGCTGAAGGTAATAAACTTCTTAGCAAAATCTACATGTCTGATATATTCTATGATGATGCTCTGAAGAAGAAGGGTCAACTCCAATCATAGTTAAATCAATATATAGACAACTTCCAAGTTTTCTATGATTCCTTCATAGTGTATGGGAAGACAGTATAGACTCATCGGAAATAGATTGACATGATTGATTCAGAGATCTACAAGCGGTCTCAAGATCTACAGAAAATTCAGTTGTTGTTGTTACCTAAGTTGCAAATTCTTCAAAAGTTCTTTCTAAACATGGACGCTATTATTGTCACTCAAGAATTGAGTAATATTGATGCCATGGAGGAATTAGCTTTCCAAATGAATACTCAGAGTGAAATTGCTGCCTCACTCCTAGATACCTGGTCTACCGACATGAAGGAATTTTTGAAAAACTTTAAATTCATTTTTGAAAAGTTTTACTCATTATTGTCAGACATATACTCTGTTTTTTATGTTATGCAATATGATTTCGACATGTTTGTACTACTTTGTCATTGTTGGCAACGGGGGAGTAGTTTTGGTTTGAAAATTTTATGGGGAGTGGTATTGAAGTAGTTCATGCTTGCAATTTTTGGCATAGGGAATAGTGTATATGCTTAGGCGGAGTGATTTTGGTTATGGCATCATTTTCATTTTGTAAGCAATTAGATGTAAAATTTTCCTAAGTGTTGCCATCAATGCCAAAGGGGGAGATTGTTGATATTTTGATGATGTTTAGTTGTGATTGTCATTGATGGACACACACTTATTTGTTATATGAGTTATTCTCAACCGGTACTATGTGATGTATTGTTTAAACTAGTATTGTATGCCATTGTATTCATAGTCTTTGTTTGTTAAAGACTATCGGTGTTTGCAGAAGGAGCTTACTAGTCAAAGCATGACCTAGGATCTCAAGCAGTACAAGGATGTCAAAGAGGTACGAGGATGCCAAGTGACTTCCAATCTTTTTTAGGATCGGAACACTATGTTCCATTTTACCAGTCTTTGTTTATAAAATCGATAATCGATATAATGTGTTTTGTTAACCGGCAAACTTGTAAAGTGTGATGAGTTATCATCCATCGACACCGATGTGGTAATTTTGTGTTGTGTTACAAATTGTTTCTAGATGCACTTTACCTAGGAAATTGGAGTCTAATCTCATTGGACCGACATGAAATCAGATTCCTATATGAGGACATCATATCTAGGGTTTATGGGATATGAGTGTGAAGTGTTGTATAAGAAGATTAGGTTTTTACAAGAAGGTATCTTACGATAGATATTGAACATGCTAAGGATAGAAGACTGAAGTAATGTTGCAATGCATTAACAAAGAGCTATCAAGGATCTAACTAAGGATTCTATGCTACTTTCTAGATTACTTGTTGATTACTAATCTCTTTGACGAGTCTGAAACCCTTAACCAGGTAGGCTTAGTTAAGCCCGTTCAAAATCCTCTAACAAGGTGGTTCACAGTTGTGAATCTAAAATCCTTTAATAGGGTAGTCTTTAACAAGACTTATCTCCTAATAGAGATCGGGATTCCTAACAAGATATGTTCTAGTGAAGAACATTGTAAGGTTTTAACCGGTCTGACCTTAAGCAATTTGGTTGCTCTTCTACAGATAGTAGACTTGTGAGTTTTACTCACCATGGTTTTCCCATTTGGGTTTCCATGTCAAAATATATTGTGTTATGGTGATTGTGTTATTGTGGGTGAATTCTTTATTTGCTATTTGACTTTTCTATATATTAACCGATTTATTATTTAAAAGGCTATACCGATCTGCAATAAATTTACTTAAGTTTTTGGTAAAGTTTTTGGGTATACTAACTCACCCTCCCCCCTCTTAGTATTCATCAGTAGATAGTAGTTTTTCCAACCACATGATCGATGATAAAAGTAAATTTATCAAGCTTGAAGATTGGAATGGTGGTTCAATAAGGTTTGGAGACAACTCATCTAAGATAAAGGGAAAAGGAACTCTAAATATAAATGGCAAACTGAAAGCACATGATGTATATTATGTGGAAGGCCTGAAGCACAATTTGTTGAGTGTAAGTCAGATGTGTGAAAAAGGTTATAAATTCACCTTTGACTCTATCAGTTTCTAGATAAAGAAGGAGAGTACCAATCAGGTTGTAGTTGAAGGTAAGAGGATAGATGGAATTGTATACAATCTAGAAGAATGTTTTAAATCCCAATGCATGTTGGGACAAGGGAATGAAAGATGGCTATGGTATAGAAGATTAGGCCACATTAATTTTGATAATCTAGTTGCAGCAAGCAAAAAGAGTTGTGTGAGAAATATTTCACTCATCATCAAACCAGTAAGCACAATTTGTGATGAATGTAAGAAAGGAAAGAAGACTAAAGTGAGCTTCAAGACAAAACAAAACAACACCTCAAGACCACTTAAACTTATACATACAGATCTATGTGGTCTGACTAGGAAAAGAGCTCTTGTCAGTGAAAGATATTTTATGCTTTTCATTGATGACTATTCAAGAATGACATGGGTCACTTTCCTACAAGATAAATCACAAGCATTTGATAGCTTCAAGATCTTTTGGAAGATGGTAGAAAAGGAAAGTGGGTGCAAGCTAAAATGCCTAATATTAGACCGGGGTGGAGAGTTCACATCAAATGAGTTTGAAGATTATTATGAAAGACATGGAATCAAAAGACAATATTCAGCCCCCAAAACACCACAACAAAATGGTGTGGTAGAAAGGAATAACAAGACAGTGAAGGAGATGGCTAGAACCATGTCAAATGAAGCTTTGTTGGACATGTATTGGAAGGAAGCAGTTCATACTGCATCATATACTCTAAACCGGGTTTAGTTAAGAACAAACAGCAAAATGACACCCTATGAGCTGTGGTATGACTGGAAACCGTCAGTCAAATAATTCAAGGTGTTTGGAAGAAAATGTTTTATCAAGAGAGACATGGATGGTTTAGGTAGTTTTGACTTCAGGAGTGATGAAGGGATCTTCCTTGGTTACTCAACTAACAGTAAGGCCTACAAATGCTACAACAAAATACTAAGAAGAGTCATTGAGAGTTTGCATGTAAGAGTTGATGAGAATATGCATAAAGAAAGACAAGCACAATTGAACGGGTATGATGATTTTGGTGATGAAGGTGAATAATCTCAGCCAGACAATGAACTAGAAGAAGCATCCAATAAGGTCCCTAATCGGTATGTGCAGAAAAACCACTCGAAAGAGAAGATTTTAGGTAATAAGAGTGATGATGTGCAAACTAGAAGAAGACTTGCCCAAAATGATGATCATGTCAATTTCTACCTTATGACTGAAATGGAACCTAAGACATTCAATGAGGCCAGAAAAAGTCAAAAATGTATGGATGTCATGGAAGAAGACTTGTAGCACATTCAGAAGAAAAAGACGTGAATTAGTCCCTAGACTGAAAGACAATAACATCCTTCGCACCAAATGTGTCTACCAAAACAAGATGAATGAAGAAGGTAAAATTGTTAGGCATAAAGATAGACTTGTGTGCAAGGGTTACTCTCAAGTAGAGGGCATTGATTTTGAAGAAACATTTGCACTGGTAGCTAGACTAGAAGAAATTAGGATATTTCTATCTTTTTCACCCTACAAGGGTTACAAGGTATATCAAATGGATGTAAATTATTCCTTCCTCAATGGAAAATTAGAAGAAGTGTACATGGAGCAACCAGAAGGGTTTGTGTTACATGATGATGAAACCTTTGTGTGCCGATTGAAGAAAGCTTTGTATGGTTTAAAGAAGGCCCCTAGAGAATAGTATTCAAGGCTAGATAAGTATCTAAAGGAGAAAGGATTCAAAAAGGGGAGTGTTTACAACAATTTATACTTCAAAATAGATGGAAACCACGTGATCATTGTGGTTGTGTATGTAGATGACATCATTTTTGGAGACAATAAGGACACTCTTTGCAAATATTTTGTTGATTAGTTGTAGTCAAAGTTTGAGATGTCAATGCTTGGAGAGTTGACATACTTTCTTGGTTTGCAAATATCATAGCTAGATAAGGAAATCTTCATCTCACAAACCAAGTATGCAAAGGACATGCTAAAGAAGTTTCAAATGGAGGACTGCAAACCAGTGAGTACCCCCATGGTGACCAAAAGCAAATTAAGCAAGAATGATGATTCATCGATAGTAGATCAGACATTGTATAGATCCATGATAGGAAATTTATTATATTTTACTACTTCTAGACCGAATGCAGGCAGTGTGTGTGGTGGCTATATTTCAAGTACCACCTAAGGAGACACATATGAATGTAGTCACTAGAATTTTTAGGTACCTGCAAGGGACACTCAACTATGGATTATGGTACCCTAAATAGGGTATTTCATCTTGGAAGCATATACTGATGTTGATTGGGTAGGATGCATTGATGACTGGAAGAGCACAAGTGGTGGTGCATTCTTACTAGGTGACCAGTTAGTCCCATGGCATAGCAAGAAGAAGGATTCAGTCTCCCTATCCACTGCTAAAGCAGAATACATTGTTGTTGCCACACATTTCTCTGAGGTGCCTTGGATGAAGCAGGCCCTCAGAGACATACATGTGGATATCTTTGATCCTATTCCCATCTAGTGTGACAATTCAAGTGCCATCAACATATCAAGGAATCTAGTGATACATTTAAGGACAAAGCATAGAGCCATCAAGTATCATTTTCTTAGAGAGAAGGTTGAAGGAAAAGAAGTCGTAATGGAATGTGTTCCTACAGGAGAACAAGTGGTAGACATCTTCACCAAGACATTACCAGTAAGCACTTTTGAGTACTTAAGACACAAGTTGGGAGTTGTGTCACCTACCTCATGCACTTAAGTTTGGAAGGATATCTATGGTTCAGGAGGAGTTCATTGTAAAATACCCTTTCTCTTGGACCATATGTTGGACATAGGGAGAGATGAATTTTTTATGATGCAGTACTGGTATGCTTGAACTTTTGGGTGTACTGGAAGCACAAACTGCAGAAGAAGGAAATTATTGTAGGAATGCCCAAGAGAATTTCATGATTATGGGTATCTACTTTCTCACTTGGCAGCACTCACAGTACAATCACATTTGATTCTTATATGGTGTTGGTTGAGTGGATTGTGGTCAAAGGGGGAGAATGAATTAGATGGAAGGATGCCCTGACCCTTTGTCATTGTTGTAAAAGGGGGAGAATGGTCAAATGGGATGGATGACAGAACAAAGTGTGTTGACATCAATGCCAAAGGGGGAGATTGCTGGCATTATGTTATCATTGATGTCAACTGGTATGGAATGGTCACCGATTAGTAAGTAGAGGTGACCAGTATGGGTGATGTAAGTAATGATGTCAACTAGTATGAAGGATGGAGTGTGTAGGTAGACAGTAAAGGTCTGTTATCAGTACACATGGAGTGAAGCATCTCTCAATAAAGAGAGATCACTAGCAAGAAAACAAAGAAGAAAAGGGGATGTTACCATCGATAGACAAAGAGAAGAATAATACAATTGGTAAATGGACTTAGTGGATGGACTAGCATGTTTGATGGAAGTCAAAATTGATCCGCCGACAGAGAAGAGGTCAGCAGGTATGAAGGTCCACCGATAAAGTTAGGTTATATCGGTAAAGTGAGTTGAACTGGTAGTTTGCCTTGGTCAGTGAAGGATTCAAACCAACTTTGCAGTCCGAGCAGAGGTGGATGTCGACAAGGATGACAAGTCCAAGTGGAAAGCAAGTAGAGTTCAGTGAAGTATTCATCGACATAGTTGTCTGATGAGCAAGTCGACATTAATGAAGAACCCACAAATCATAGGATGATGGTAGGATGTTGCGGCTTGAGGAAGGAAAAGTGGCAACGTGATTGAACTAACCTTGCAGGACTATCTAATCCTTGTACTCATTGGTTGGAGGAAACAACTGAACCATTAATGGTGATTGACAATGTAATGCAAAAAAGCATGTTGTAGACATCCAAAAATAGAAAACGCACATTTAAAAGTGAGGAGATGGCAATGTTGTTTCATGTGATGCAGATCACCATTATAGAAAAGAAGATCAGATCAGATTTGATACGGGTCAAGTTGGTGAAGGAAAACCCTAACACGCCACCATTTGAATGTTGCTTTTGGCAGAACCCTCACAGATAAATATGTGAACTCGGGACTAAGATTGATTGATGTTAGATGCAAGTAGTGAAAAAAATGAGAGCCCGAGAAAGAAGAAAGACTACTTGCCTAAGAGTTCTTTCACATAAAGTTAGAGTGTGAATCTAGCAGGTTGAACTGATGAGAGTCTAACAGGCAGAGACAGAGTAATTAGTGAACTCTTATAGTCTTAACAATCAAGTGTACCAGTAGAGATTGTATGGCTAAGAAGGAATCCTAGTGTGAATACTATGTAGGGTGAGGCTCTAAGAAATAGAAGAGAGGCAAAGTGTAACCGGTAAGAGATCAGAGAGAGAATCTAATAACTGGCTGAAGAAGGAATGGTGAAATAGAGGAAGGTGATAACCAACAGACATCAATTGATCAGGTGTTGCAGAACTCATTTGCAACTAGGTGCTATCATTGCATTAAAATTGTATTTCATTGTATTACACCAACTTGGTGCTTGGTGCAGGGGTTGGTGCCCTAAATCATTGTAACATATTGTTTTATTGTGAGGCTAGATTGGAGCAGTAGACTCCAACAACATTTCTCGCCAAGGTTTTTCCCATATTGGGTTTTCCTCGTACATCTGGTGTTGTAGGTTATGCATTTATGTGTTTTCCTCTTTTGAGATCCTCTCATATCTTACCGATTTGATTTCTTAGTGTTTAGGTTGTTAACCCGTACTCAAAGATTGGTTTAAAAAGAAAAGATTTTAGGAACCACTGATTCGCCCCCCTCTCAATGGTACATTTTGTTCAACACACTTGCTTCCAATATGTAGGCTCATCAACCTCAAACACACAAACAACCATAAAAATTACTCTACATGATCGGCACAATAAATCTTCACATGCTACTACACCAAAACATTGTTCTACCAAAAAAAACATCTATGAGATCTTCCAACCAACACCAAAATCAACACAAGAGGCCAAAAATCTTGAATAAGGTAAATTGCATATCCACAATATATCTCCTAGATCTGCAAAGAAAAATACTCAACCAAAATAATTTGGTGACCACCAAACTATAAACTCTACCAGATACAATGTTCCTCTTACCAGACCTCACTAGACCTTAATCAATCTTCCTGAATGAATGCATCATGAACTATGGATTGGATATCTGACTCAAGTTGCCATCAATTACAACATCTGATCATCAGTGCAGTGTCTCTTGCCAACATGATCATGACCCAAGACCAAGAATTTGTACTTGAAATGTAAACTTAATGCTTATACATATATAAGTTTGATCATGATCCCTTAAGCTCCTTGATATTTACATACTTTCAATGTATACATGAGATTTAGGATTAGGATCTCTAGTTGAACTAGGATCACATAAACATTCTCAATCAAATGACCCCTTAGGCTTTCATTTATATCTAATCACATTGAAATTCCCTTTATCCATCCTATAATGACCCCCTTAAGAGACATGAACTAGATCTTGAACCCTTAAGGGAAGTCCTATTCTACGACCCCTTGACATGTTCCCAAGCATGGCCTATGCTTAATCTTTCATAGTCTCAACATATACTTAACAATTAGATCACCAAAATTAGGAGGTATATTAAGCTTCCATACTTGGCATATGTACTCATATAAGTTCAATCATGACTCTTAAGCTCTCTTTCATACTTAATATTCAGAATTAAGACCTCTATTTGAACTAGGACCCCTTAAGATCTGTATTCTCAATCACATGACGCCTTCAAACATATGTACTCAAGACATATAATTTTTATCAAATGTCTCAATCATCAGTTCACTTAAACATCAAAAATCAATTTATTTTTTAGTTGTAGTGTACATGTTCTTGAAAGTTTAATGATGTACATATTTTAAATTATATTTATTGTAATTTCTTGAAACATGTATATTTAATATGTATAGATCTAATCATGTTTAAATAATAAATATATAAATTCTATAAATTTAATTTTGTACTTGTTTTTGTGGGCATATTGATATGTGTATGCATATTTGAGAAAAGATGATGGATGAGTTTGACATAAAAGAGTTGCTTAATTCCCCACCTTCACCCCCTACACCTGCACCTCCACCTCCACCCCCACCACATTTACCCTTCTCTATCCTATGTGTATATAGTGATTAGTAGATCTAACATAAAACAAACACACTAGTTAGATAGGAGGATGGCACAAATACAACCACACAAAAAAGGGACATCACATAACATCGAATGTACGAGGAAAACCCAACATGGGAAAAACCTTGGTGAGAAATGTTGTTGAAGTTCACTTCTCCAATCAAGCCTCACAATGAAACATTTGATTACAAAATTTAGGGCACCAACCCAAGGATCACCTCCTCTTCTTTAGGGCACCAACCCAAGGAGCATTGACCCTTGCACTGAGCTCCAACTCAATGATAACAAGATCATATAATAAATAGAAAAGTAATCTCCTGGTTACAAATTAGTTTTGTAACCTCTGCAATCTTTCTTCTTTGCTAAAACCTCTTCTCTACTGGTACTCTGCTCTCTCATGGCTCTCTGCTCTCTCTAACACATTGTTTCTATCCACCACCAGTCTTCTTCACTCTGCCAGTTCTCTGCTATCTGATCACTGTAGGTTTTCAGCTTACCAATTCTTCATAGGTTCTCACTCTTCTCTTCTCTTCTTTACAATCTTCTCTACTGGTTCAATCACCACTGGTGCACTTCACTGTCAGAATCAATAAAAGTATATCGATTACCTTACCCTTGCCAATTATACTCTTCTAACCGGTTCCCTCTCACACATTAAGTATCCTCTATTATTGTTTATGAGAACTTGACTGATCGATGAATAATGATGAACAATAAATACTCAACAGATACTGAGAGGGGGGGTGAATCAGTATGGACAAAAACTTTCTTGACAAATCAAACTACAAAGACTGTACTAACTAGTAAACAACATCACCGATCTAAATCAGGGCACTACTGGTAAAACATAGTATAGTTGTGAAAGACATAAACTAGTTAACATTTAGATCAATAAAAACCTACTGACTCATTTTCACTTCACCCATATGCTTAAACAAGTAATACGTTAGAAACATAATGACCACTGGATCAACTTGCATTACCGCTTAACAGAAAACACTAAAGCATTACATGAAAAAGCATCACACATAACACAATCATTTTTCACGTGGAAACCCAACTGGGAAAAACCACGATGGGGATGAATACCCACAAGTTGTTCTTGAAATCTTATAAAGTCCACTCTGTTAGGAGCCTAGTCCAATTAGGGACTTTACAACAGGTTCTACTAGGAACTGATCCTACTAGGGATCACTCGGTTAAGGGATGGCTAAATACCTAGTTAAAGGTTAGAACCCTATTAAAGGTTAGCTCGCAAGAGGATTTGAAGAACTCAATGATTTTGAGTCACCCTATTAAAGGATTTACAGAAAGCCTATTAAAGCTACCCAGTAAAGGGATTTTCAACTGCTAAAATGGTTAGAAGTCAACAAGTAGTACACTGATCTGATAACAGTACTCAATGCCAAGGCATATCCACTTCAGTTCTTATACTTCTGCAATCACACTCTGTAGATCTCTACTCATTACTCTGGTCTAGAAAGAATCAAATATCTCTTCACTTGGATACAAACATAACATTTGCCAACAATCTCACAATGCAAATCATCATCGACCTTATAGACAACAATTAGGTTGGTAGCCAAAAACCTAATCCCTAAGCATCAAGGTTATCAATAGAGTCGGTCCAGTCCTGGCCATTTAATCACATTGCATAGAGTAAAACAATCTTGATCAAATTTCAAGACATTCTCCATCATTCATTCTTTGTCACTTCTGGAAGCTGATAACCCATCACGCGCTTTCCACTATTTACTGAGATTTTTCTCATTCCCGAGGTGGATAGAATTAATCTTCTTCATGCAAGATCCTCAAGGAAATTCTTCACGCACACAAGGCTGATATGGCAACACAATCTAATCTTCATTTTAATGCTAACTCATCATAGACTGTTGTCAGTCGAATCAAACAGAATTAAAATGCATCAACCAGAAACTCTAAAGCTGAGACTACCAAACGGTAGTCATATCAAATGAAACCCTGATACAAACTTTGCATATACTGGTACACATTCCAACATACTAGTTCACCTTTTCACATATACCGGTTCACATCATCATACCGGTTCACTTGCCAGTTTGCTTTCTTCAATATACCATTTCATACTTCAGCATATTGATATCAATGACAACATACACCATCATATCATCATACACTACACATATGCCAACAATTAACTTTTTTTTACCCCCTTCACCATATTTTTCTCTCATGCAGTAGCAACAGTAGATCTGCTCTTCGATCTGCATATTTATACCTGAGTGTCCCAACCATGACCGATATTCAAACTTTTAGTGCGCTAGGGTTCCTTCATCACCCTTGAGGCAAGATAAATCTAATCAGATCTCCTTCTAGAGATCAACCACTTGTAATAGATCACCTATCACCACCAATCACGTTGTATCCAGAACATGTTTTCTATTTTTAGCAAATAAGACAACCTGCACTTCTAAAAACACCATGAAGCAATCACACAGATAGCTTCACCTACCCTGATCAACACCTAGACATTCGGCCTTGATCATGAAGTCACTAAGTCAAATCTTTGTCCTCTAACCAATCTTGATCCGCACCCTTCTGCTCATGAACTGTGATTCATGCTATCGACTTTAATGTCGACTAGTCACCACCTACCTCACCAACAACACTTCATTGACCACAGTATACTTGACACCTATCTCCAACATATCAAATTTTTTGGCATCCACCTCTGCTAAGTTTTTTGTTTCGATCCAAACAAGATCACCAACCAAGCACACAACCGGGTTCATCAGCCAGTTCTCTAACCCTAGAAGTTCTAGCCCAACTGGTCTACCTTCAAACTTGTATTGTGTTGCTCTTTCGATGGGACACCCTTACCGATCATCACACTTGCCAGGCTACCTCATGCACATCTTCAACAGATGAGAGCCTTTCACTTCTACACCTTATCAAATTTACTGATGGAAATACTTACTAGTAACCACCTTGATGACACCATGTCATCAACCTTCAACAATCTCCATCTGTCTACATCTTTGGTATCAGAGCCCATGTTGCAAACATTGGAATCTCTGGTGTCATGTGTGCCCTTAGTTGGTGTGAGGTGTATCGACCTTATTTGCATGCTTGTCCTCCTCTTTGTATGTGAGTGATTGAGTGACCTTAACTTGTGTGTAACGCGTGTGTTCACACCTTGTTTTCACCTTCATGATGTTTGTGTTTTGAGTGATTATATGTGCTCTATGTGCTTATTGATGTCTTGGTCTACAATTACTCATATTATGAAAGAGAGTCATATGTACCTTCCTTATTGAGTGTTGTACTCTTTGGACTAATCCATTTGGGTTGGTCTATGAGTGTTTTAGCTTTATCCCTTCGGGGTTTCCTGACAGGGCATTACATTTGGTATCAGAGCCCATGTTGAAAACATTGGGATCTCTAGTGTCGCACGTGCCCTTAGTTGGTGTGAGGTGTATCGACCTTATGTGCATGCTTTTCCTCCTCTTTGTATGTGAGTGATTGAGAAGACCTTAACTTTTGTGTAACGCATGTGTTCACACCTTGTTTTCACCTTAATGATGTTGGTGTTTTGAGTGATTATATGTGCTTTATGTGCTTATTGATGTCTTGGTCTACGATTACTCATATTATGAAAAAGAGTCATATGTACCTTCCTTATTGAGTGTTGTACTCTTTGGACTAATCCATTTGGGTTGGTCCATGCTTGTCTTGAATCTGAAAGTGCAAATTGTGCTTGTTTAAGATTATGATCTAGCTTAGTGTTGTCCACTTGAAGGACTAGTATGGTAAATATTGAATGCTTATTATGTAGCAAATTGAATGATTATCACCCTTCCTCCTCTCTCTCCCTCTCTAGAAATTAAAATGTTTGGGATATGTGTAATTATCTCTGATTTGAGTTTTCTTTGTGTGAGAGAAAGGTTGTGACTTCTTGAACCCTTGTGTGAACCATATGACGCTTATGTGTTTAGATAATAAAAGGGCTTTGGGTTGAAAGTTAATATTGGTTGTTGGGAGAAAACTGTATGTTTACATTAAAGAATTCTTCATGTGTATTGTAGGAGTAACATAATTAAATTCCATCTTATGTAATGTGCATTAATATGCGAATAGTTGTTATGTGAAACTACTTTGTTTGTAAAAGAGGTGTTAAAGGGAACATGTTATAGTAGCTTCGAGAGTGTATTAATCTGTTCCACGAAAGATTGTTTTATGTGTTTCATTAAACCAGCTTGATTGAGGATCTATTTTAGCAATGTTGCATTGAACTTGCTTTTGGGTATATGTAATTAACTTAGTATGTTAGGAAAGTATGAATGAAAAGCTTGTCTGAGGTGCATGCATTAATACGTATTATTTTGGTGATAGCTCCTCGCTTACCTTTTGATCGTAATTTGATTTTCAACCATAGGTTGCAAATTGTGATGTGTCTATGTTGTATTAATATAGTGAGTGTTCTTAAGAGGTCTAGTATTATCGAAAAGATTGCCTGTTTTGATCTCTGTTGTTTGAAAAAACTAGAACATTCTGTTGCAACCATAATAATTGGAGATGGCATTGAGTCCAATTGGCATTCTTCTAAAATGGTAGCGAAAGGAAAACCATGAAATTGAAATGATAGGTTTATAGTGAGAAATTTTAGCATGTAGTGTGATTTTGTTGATCTTGTGTCTATGTAGGAAATAGTTTGGTTACCAAACTCTCTTTCCCTTCTTTTTGCCTAGATTATAAGATTTTTAGAAATGGTATTAAAGGATGCATTAATTTAATTAGAATGTTTATAAAACATGTGAAATTGTACTATTGCATTTTGGCTTCATATGGAAAGATGAAAATCCTCTTTGGAAAAGAATTTGCATAATTAGTAATTTAGTTACGAATGCTTAGTGAAATTCGAGAAAGATATATGAATGATGTTATATCCTTATGTAATTTTGAATTGTTAATAATTTTAGTACCTAATTCTAGAATAAGCTTGATTTCAGTTATTCATGTGGGAAGCATTATTTAAAATCTTCCTTGAGTAGATGACAGCGTACTAGAAAGTACTCCCCATAAATGTGACTAAACCAGTACTGGTATATTCGTGTGTATTGTAAGAAATCAGTGCTTATTATATGTGCCCATGGGTTGGTGAAGTAAACAACCATGGAGGATATGTTTCTTATGAGTATGGGAAACCATACTGTTTATGTGATGTTGCTTATTTGTTTCCCTACTAAGTACCAAACCTCGGGTTGTGGGTAATTTAGTATGTTAAGGGGTAGTATTTGAAGTCACCATTCCTTGAAAAGTATGGATCGACATACGAGTAATGTCGGCACAAAGTGACTTTAGCTTCTCTGCTTCAAGGAATGATATAGTTATACTATAAAACTGTATCAAAGATGTACTCAATACTTTCCCTTTTGATGAATCTATTTATAGGTTTATGTGTGGTAGCCTATTCCTTCCTTTATTTGAGCATTTTGATGGCACATCTTGAGCATAGTGATGGTGTATTTTGGAGGATCCTTTGCCTTGTCTTCATGAAAGGTAGGTTTATCCACATGAGCTTCCAGTTTGTATGTGTTGGTGGGCATGTGGGTGGACCTTAGTCATGTATACCTCTGGCTTATGGCGAGTATCCTTATACATATGTTGCTATGTGGGACGTGACCTACACGTGCTTGTTTCCACAAGGTACACTACCATGCAAGATACATCCATTGCGTGTCTTCTCCGCTTGGGGTATTACCATGCCACATGACAACATGATGTGGGGTGATGTCGAGGTGCACACCACCATGCCATGTGGGTAGTGTGACTATGTCACACCACATGATGAGCTACTGCAATAGCTAGACGATTGTTCCTTCCTTCCTCGTTGGTGGCTAGATGCTAGTCACACATTGATGTTATGTGCAGTTGTGATATTCTTTATTTTTCTTTGGGGACAAGCAATTTATTTTACTTTGACTTTGAAGGTTTAGCCATGATCTTGTGATCTGTTGCATTCTTGATTTGGTGTTGCAAATTCTAGATTATTTTCTTGCTTTACTGTTGGAATTGATGATTTATTATCTTTATTCATCTATACTTTGGTGGCTAAACCGATTTATCCTTATTGTTTTCATATGCTGGTCTTGTGTTGAAATGTGAAATTCCTCTCCAAGGACGTATGAGACGGTCTTGGCAGAGTGTGTGCGAGGAAGTAGACGTAAGGAACCTTGAGGATGGGGGTACGTGAAGTTGTGATGTAGCTAGGATCCACTACCTACCTATGCATGGTGACTATCTCTTGGAGGCTAACCACCTTACTCAACAAGGGATGTTCACGAAGGTCTTGTATGGAAGGTAGCACCGCTATCATGTGCCTAGCACAATCGAGCCTTGAGTGAGATATTGGATATTTATGATCATATTATTGTTCTGAGATCAGGCATAGAGATGTTGATCGTGCATGTTATCTTTGATCGGGCATTTGACATGCTCACATGTGGCCTTTTGAGTTATGCATTCCAGATTGTGGATGGTTGATATTTGTATCATGGAGTAAATTGTGTTAACTTGTCACTATGTTATGGGACATAGTCTTTGGAAAGGTTTTCTTATGCTTGGCAAGTGTAAACAATTGAGTTATCTATGTTGCTCTTAGTTCTTGGAAGTTAACTTGGTTGTAGAAATTGAATTTTGAAGCTAGTTCTATGCAATAAAGTTTTATGAAAAAGATGGATTGGTAAAAGAAATTGATCATGATGGCATGTTTTCTTGTCATATTTGGTAGATGAGTATGGTAATTGTTGTTTACCTCTTTGGAATGCATTAACTTGGTGTAATGAAAGGGAGAAAATTCTTGTTTCTCTGCTATGATTGTGGATAATTCCTAGAATGTTATAAGAAATGCTATGATTGTTTCTCTGCTATGATTGTGGATAATTCCTAGATGCATTTTGCCAATGGGTAATGGCATTCCTAGAGGATTTAGCAATAATGTTTCATTTATTTATGGAAAGATTCCTATGTACAATTTGATTTTTGTTGAATGAGTTTCAGGGCTAATGCATGCGACATGTTCTCCATCTAGTCTTACGACTTCCAGGAGTAAGTCAGAACCTAGGGGGGAAGAATGTAGTACCCCTGCCCTAATCAATTTCTAATCTTGGTTTGACCTGAGTTAGTTTAACATATTATAGTGTTATAGTCAGATGTTTTGATTTTAGTGCATACCTATTATTGTGGTTTTTGCACCAGTTTGTATGCAAGTTAATTGATTCTCCTATTTGTGTTATTATCTTGGGCTAACACTTTCATTAAGTTTATATATGTATGCATGTATGACTCTTGGTTGCAGGAGATTTCAGGTATAGTACCGCATGGGTGCGAGGTTCATCTCCACCTGGATTCATAGGTTTGAGTGTACCTCTTTAATCCTTAGAGTTGGATTAGGTGGTCATAAGACCCTCGTTTGACCATAGTCGTGCTCAAGTGAGCATCGTCAGTCATCGTCGGTATTCCCTTTGGTTGGGTTTGTGGTTCGTCTGTCTGGTTGGCTTCTTGGGTTGTGTGTTTTGTGTGTATAGTTAAATTGAGCAATTAGTCCTTAGTATTTAATTTGATTAAATATGTGTTTGTGCATTAAAGATTAATGGACTAAAGTAAACAAGGCTTCTTTATGCGATTATCGTTAAATTGAATTGCTCGATTTAAATTGGGAGCAAGCTCAATTAAATAGTTAATTTTAATGTTAAACTTAATATGTTTATGATGTTGGAAAAGAAAGATTTAAATTTATTTGAAATAGAATTAATTTTGCCTTCTTGGCATTTTGAAAATAGAAAGGTTAAATTCAGTTATTTGGAAAAATCAATTTTAAAATTGAAAAGCAAGTTTAATTTATTGATATAGTTTAAAAGAATGATTTTTGTGATTTATTTTAAATAAAAATTTTAAATCCAAAAATAAAAATTTTGGTCAAACTTTTCCCATTTAACCTAGAGTTTTGGAAAAATATGGGAGATTATATTTTTGGAAAAATATTTTTGGATGGAAAATTTGGGGATTTTGGGAAGAGAGAGAATTTCTTGAGCTGGAGAATGGGGCTCTTCTTCAATCTTGCCAGGATTGCTGAGCCAGGTAGGCCTCTGGTTAATTTCATTGATTTCCTTGTTTTAAAGAAATTGTTTTGGTTTTTTTAAGAATTTGTGTGTGAAGATGGAAAACTCTTATCTATTTGGGGAAAATGAAACAGATGCAAGTTTATTTCCAATCCAAACCCTTCTTGTTGTTTCCATTCCAAGTTTAGTTTTTGGTTACTCTGATTGTTTTAAAATCAAAAATAAACTTGAGATTGGCTATTTACAATGCAAATTTGTTAAAATTCCAAATAAATGCTTTCAAATTCAAGCTTTTATGAGAGAAATCTGCCTAGGTATGGATAATGGATGATTAATAGTTATCATTATGCCAGTATGGTATTGTTTTGAAGAGATTACCCTTCCTAAAACTGGGTATTTGAAAAATGAAAAAAAAATTAATTATTTTAAGTCTCTGGGACACTGTGTATTTGCTATGTATGTATTTTTATTTTTTTTTAGCAATAAAATAAAATTTAAAATATATATATATATATATATATATATAACCCACGTGGCAGGGCACAAACCCCCACCATGCGGGAGGCAGTTGCTACCAAAGGTAGCGGCTGCTACCTATTGGCAACAGCGCTACCAATGGTAGTGGACTGCTACCAAAAGGTAGCAGCGCTACCAATGGTAGCAAGTTGCTACCTTTTGATAGCAGCGCTACCAAAGGTAGCGTGGGTTACCAAGGGGGACCCACGTGGGGTCCACGTGGGTAACCCCCCATTCTTTTCTTCTTTTTTTTATTGCAAATTTTTTTTAATATATTTTTTTTAATGCAATATATATATATATATATATATATATATATATATATATATATATATATAATATTTTCATATTTTAAATAGATGTTTAGTTTTTAATAAAGTTTTTAATTGTGATTAAATTTGGCATTAATTAATAATTAATGGTTAATTTGTTATTAATTAATTGTATAACGTTAAATATACATTAATTAATATTCAAATCCTATTTTTAATTAATGCATACTTTTTTCTAATTAATTATTAATTTGTTATATTTTATTAATCGTGGATTAATAAATGCGTATATTAATTAATAGTTAATTCTGGCATTTTTCTATATGCATAAGGAAATAATTGTTAAGTTAGGAATGGACTATCTTTACTTGGATTCCTTATATGTGTATATTTCCTTAATCAGAAAAGTGTAACTTGGTTCTGGATAGATGAACTTGGAGAAAATTATTTTCGAACCAGTATGGCAATGATGTTTTAATTGAAGATTAAATATCATATTTAGTTGGTTAATGGTTGTTTAATTATATTCATGTGAAATTGGTTTAAGAACTCATAATGGTGTAATTATGTACGTTCGATGCTTATGAACCTTAGGGAGTTAGAAAACCAAGAACAACCTGTACTTAGATGAAGTAGATAACTGCAATCTAACTTAGATCATTTAGAAAACTTGATTGACATTTAATGTTTAAATCATTTCGAAAAAGATTGTATCTGTTGGTTATTGCCTATGCGAGTTTAATTTCTATATTCGCTTTTGCTTAAGTAATGGCAAGCCTTGCTTTGTTTGATTGGACCCTGTCGTATGGTTGATTTGGGTACATGTTTCTGTCCTCGGTCTCGAGTTGACTGTTATTTTGTTGTGGTGTTGTACTGGTCATATCCTTTATGTGGGTGTCGAATGATGATTCGTGGTTGACCATAGTTGGTCAGGTCTCTGGTTAGAGTACCGTCAGTAAGTGTACCTCTTTTGAGTCTTGTTTGATCAAATGGTTGTTCCCTCCTTTTTGAACTCTATCTACTTGACCATGTGTATTCCTTGGTTTCTGAGGTCGCTTGAGTATAGTCTAGTGTCGTATGGGAAGTGAATTTTGATTGGGGGCCGTGCCCAAAGTGGCTGCTGGGTAACCCATTGAAAGTGAGTTTAATAAGTGATAACCTAATAGTAGATTAGAATGTTAATCTCTAAGTAAGATAATTATGCCTCACACATGGGACGAGTGCTAACACAGAATCAACATGTTGTGAGAAGGCTTGAAATGGCAAACCATCATCCTTGTCTTCAGGAAAGGATGTGTAGGTCCACATGAGGCTTGGATGGGCTAGAGGTTCGGATTAGGTTGCTAGGGTAACCCAGTGTATGGGGTCCGAACCTATGAAGACCTGCCACGGTAACCATACTAGGTTGTGTGATGACACTTGTCCCTACGTTCGCTAGTGTGTTGTTGTATTGTCCAGATAGGAGCACCTTTTGTGGAGTCATCCCGTTGCTTATGCCCTTGTGAGAACCTGTTTTCATGCCAGACCTTGGGTTGCGATGACTCAATTTTGTGGATGCTCTAGTGGACCTTTGTATTTGCTTTGTTTATGCTTCAGATGGATCTTTTGCTATATAGGGATCAATCATGTATTTATTGACCGATGTGGTCATTTGTATATTGGGTATGTTTCTCCTTGATGGAAAGATTGTAAATAATGAGAACCTTATGTATTATGAACTTTATTAATTATCAGAGGAGTCTTGCAGTTGAGCAGACCCAGAGATGTAGCCCTTTAGGGGCGGCGAACTCCGAGATCATCTTTGTGTTATGTGATGCTTTTATTCTTATGTTTCATGTTTAGTGTTAGCATGTATGAATGACATTTCGATAGAATGTATAAGTGGATAAGATGAAAATAATTTTAAATGCATGTACGCAGTCCTCTCTTAGATGCAGTAAATTGGATCATGAATGAATGTAGCTTAGTATAATGGAATACATTCAGTTATTGTGTAAGTAAATTAAGTATGCATGGAAAGAACTCATTAGTTTATGATGAAATTAAAATGTGTTATTAAATTAGATGCATGGCTTAAATCTTAATGAAAAGTTTGAATGAAGGGTATAGATAAATCTTCTGGATGAACCTTATATTGTGTTCTATAATTTCATCTATCTGAAAGAAATTATCCTTGTTTAAGAATTATCTCGTTATAAGATAATCAGCTTATTGGATTTATTAGTGTGAGTTAAGTGAAATGTGGGATTAAGTAATCACGTTGGAAAACCCTATAGGTGTTAGTTGATGGGTTCCGCTATGTAATCTGAATTTTGATATCTCATTGTATCTTAGTGTTGTGTCTATCTTCAAAAAAAAAAATTATTGCACTCTATTCTTGTGTTTTAGCTTTATCCCTTCAGGGTTTCCTGGCGGGGCATTACAGAAGAGCAAGAAAGAGAGTTGGATGAGCTTGAAGCCCTTATTGCTAGAAGATTGCCTAAGGGAGCCAGTAAGTATGATGGAAACTTACCTTTGAAATGTGTCTCTTGCAATAAGATAGGACATTTTTCTTCTAGGTGTCCTAAAAGAATATCTAGGTATGATAAGCATGACAAATTTGAAAAGTGTAATAGATCCAACAAGTATGAAGTATGATAGATATGAGAAGCATGATAAGCATGATAAGCCCTATAAGCCTAACTGAAAGTTCAGATATCAGAAAAGATGTTATTATGTTGTTGATGAAGGTGTGACTGATAAAGATTCAGAGAATGGGAATTCAAAAGATGAGTTTGTATTTATTGCTATCAAGGAAGATGATTTGGTACCAGTGAATTCTACAAGCTACATTGTTGAAGAAAAATATTTGGGTACTAAGATTGAAGAGAAAGATTAATGGGTAATTGACAGTGGTTGTTCACATCATATGACAAGTGATAAAAGAAAATTTGTGAATATAAAGAAGTATGATGGTGGTATAGTGAGATTTGGAGATGATAAAGCTTGTGTGATTTGTGGTAGAGGTTCAATTTCTTTTGATGGTAAGCATAATACTGATGATGTCTTGTATGTTGAAGGTTTTAAGCATAATATTTTGAGTGTTGGATAGATGGTTGACAAGGGATATGATTTAAATTCAAGATTGGTAAATGCAAGATTCTTAATGCCTCTGGTATAGAGATTGCATCATGGACTAAGACTAAAGGTAATATTTTTCACTTGAAAGCTGGTGAGAAAAGTTGTTTGATTGCTCAAATTGATAAAAGTTGGTTGTAGCATAGAAGGATGTGTCATGTTAATTTTGACTACAAGATAAGAATAATCTCTACTCAAGTTGTTAGAGTATTTTTTATTCATCTAATGGTTTACTAGATCTCGTGCATACTGATTTGTGTGGGCCTACAAGAGTGAGAAGTGTGCAAGGTGATAGATATTTCATGTTGTTGATTGATGATTATTCTAGGATGATGTGGGTTACCTTTAAAAGGGAGAAATCGGAAGAATTGGAGAAATTCAAAATATTCAAAGCTAAGGTGGAGACCAAGACAAGGTTGAAGCTAAAGTGTATGAGATCTGACAAAGGAGAACTTGCATCTCTTGAGTTTTATTCATTCTATGAGAGGAATACAATAAGAAGACAGTTATCTACTCCTAGAACCCCTCAACATAATGGAGTTGTTGAAAGAAAGAGCATAACCATTTTTGATGTTGCAAAGACTATATTGATTGAAGTAAATGTTGCACAAACCTTTTGGAGAGAATTTGTTAGCACTGTTGTTTACAAATTCAATCAAGTGCATATAAAAGGTGATTCTGGTAAGACTCCTTATGAGTTATGGTTTGGTCATGTTTCTACAGTTAGATATTTCAGAATTTTTGGAAGCAAATATTATATCAAGAGATGAGGATATATGAAAGTTTGATGAAAGATGTGATGAAGGAATTTTATTTGCATATTCTACTAGGAGAAAGGCCTATCGGTGTTACAATAAGAGACTGAAGAAGATAGTGGAAAGTGCAAATGTGAAGGTTGATGAATGTCATGGAAAGGAGATTAGAGCATGCGGATGTGAATCTAATGATCAAGATGTTATTTCAAACCCTATGTAGGCTGAGATCTTAAATCAAAATTCTCTAGTTAATCTAGATATTGTTGTTTCTAGTGAAGAAGTTCAAGAGACAGAGAATCAGAATAATCAAAAGACTCTAAGGTATGTAAGACTAAATCATTCAAAAAAAAAAATTATTGGTGATAAAAATAAAGGTGTGATGACTAGGAGAAGGATTGTTGCTAAAGAGATATGTTTGATTTCCAAGATTGAACCTGAAAATGTTAGAAACGCATGTAAAGATGAGAAATGGATAAAAGCGATGGAAGAAGAATTGAATTAGATTGAAAAGAATAAAACATAGGAGCTTGTTCCGAGACCTAAAGACATAAATGTGATTGGCACTAAATGGGTGTTCCAAAATAAACTGAATGAAGCTGGTGAAGTGGTTAGAAAGAAAGAAAGACTAGTATGTAAGGGTTGTTCATAGATGGAAGGAATTGATCACAAGGAGACTTTTACTCCGGTAGCTAGAATTGAAGTTGTTAAATTGTTGCTTGCATATGCTGCTTATAAGAATTTCAAGGTATACCAAATCGATGTTAAGTCAGCCTTCTTGAATGGTGATTTAGAAGAGGAAGTCTACATTGAGCAACCGGATGGATTTTCATTATCTGATGAAGGAGACATGGTATGCAAATTGAAGAAAGCACTCTATGGACTTAAGCAAGCCCCTAGAGATTGGTATACTAAATTGGATAGGTATTTGATGAAGTTGGGATTTTGCAAAGGTATTGCTGATAGTAATTTGTACTTTAAGGTTGATAAAGATAACATTTTGATTGTTGAAGTCTTTGTTGATGATATTATTTTTGGAGGAGATGATGACTTGAGTATGAAGTTTGTTGATGATATGCAAAAGAAATTTGAGATGTCTATGATAGGTGAAATGAAATTCTTCTTAGGGTTGCATATTACTCAAATTGATAAAGGGATTTTCATTTCTAAATCTAAATATGTGAAGGAATTATTGAAATTTTTTGGCTTAGATGATTCCAAACCTGTTGGAACTCCTATTGTGACTAGATGTAAGTTGTCTAAGCATGATGAATATCAAAAAGTTAATCAGACTTTGTATAGATCTATGGTTGGTGGATTGTTGTACTTGACTTAGACTAGACCATATATTATGCATGTTATATATCTTTGTGCTACGTTTGAATATGATCCTAAAGAGAGTCATGTTACTTCTATGAAGAGAATTTTTAGATACTTGAAGGGGATAGTTGACTATGGTTTATCGTATCCAAAGAATGATGATTTCATATTATGTTCTTATACTGATGTTGATTGGGCAGGTGATGTTGATGACCGAAAGAGCACTAATGGTGGAGATTTCTTTCTAGGAAAGAAGCTATTTTCATGGTCCAGTAAGAAACAAGATGCTATATCACTATCTACTATTGAAGTTGAATACATTGTTGCTACTAGCAACTGTACCCAGGTAGTTTGGATAAATAAGATGTTGAAGGATATTAGAGTTGTTTATGATGAGCTTACTGTTATATACTATGATTAGTCAAGTGCTATCAATATTTCTAAGAATCTGGTACTGCATTCTAAAACAAAGCATATATCAATTAAGTATCATTTCTTGAGGGAGAAAGTCATTGATGAAGAAGTCAGATTGGAGTATGTATCTACAAAGGATCAAACTGTAGATATTTTCACTAATCCTTTTCCTGTAGATACATTTGTCTATTTGAGAGACAAGTTAGGGGTCTCTTCCCCTCTTGATGAGAGCTAGATGCATTGAGGTGCATCAATCTGGTGGACTTCAAAGCCTTATCTTCTTATCTAGATTGATGAGTGGGTATTTATACTTAGCTATAATAGTTAGTGAGTGATTCATATTTATGAGTTTATCTTGTGTGAGGGAGAGAATAATGATTTGTATTATGTCTTTGGCATTGTTGTCAAAGGGAGAGAGAAGCATGTGAAAAAATGCCTTATCTTTGAAGCTTTATGTGCATGATCTTAGAGCGAGTTTGTTGGAGATTTCTTGTGATGATTTATTCCTTTGCATTGACTATTTTTCACATTCATATGTTTCCATCAATTCCAAAGAGGGAGATTTTTGGATATTGTTGTTGCTAAGATATGTTGTTGTCATTGATGTCAACATATTCTTGTGTTTTGGTGATCCGGCAATTGCAAAGAGTTGATTTGGTTGGTTTATCTGGTTGGGATGCTAAATCAACTAGAGATAGTTCATTCTTTATTTATTTCATGGTGTTGTGTGGTTATTTGATCAGGTTATGGATTCTGGTATGAAGACTGTTTTTCAGTGTTCAGTGTTGCAATGTTTTGGTGTTTGATCCGTTGTGCTCTGATATGATAATATCTTTGGTTGTGGATTTGGGAGAGTGTTTTGGATGTTCATTTGAATCTTCATTTCAGATGGTTTATGATTTGGTGCTCCAAAAGTTATCTTTCTAGTTTGAATTGTTTTTGTTAAGTGTTCTTGAGTGTTAGTGCGTTGATCAATGAAGATTTGAGTAAGTGGTGTTGGTACAACTATTGTGAATGGTTCTGATGTGCTTGTTGGTGTTTCTTGATTGTGTCCTATTTGTTTTAATGGTCTGCATTGATCATTGTGCACGGTATTGAATATCTTTTGGGTCGAGTAATATTCTTCATGCTATGTGTTATTTTTCGATGGTGTAACATGCTGCAGTTGATCTTGGCAAGATTTATGGTGGTTTTGTGTGTTCAAGGATTTGATTTGGGTCCATTTTATATTGTCCATGACACTATATTGGTGCATTGGTTAATTTATGTGTCGTGTGTTGTAATTTTGTATTTAGGTGTTGAGGGTTTTGAGCCGACCTTGTAGTCAAGGTTGATGAATTGCATAAATGGGTGTTAGATTCATGTAATTCATGTATGGTGGTTGTGTCTTCATTATCAAGAGTGGTGTATGTGAGAATAAGAGAATCTATCCTTCGGTGTGATGTAATGAGTAGAAATTGTTGTAGGCCAAATAAATGTGCTTAACTGAAACTGTCATCGGGCCTTAGGAGATGCTATTCTTTCAGTTCATCTTAACCAGATTGTAGTCCAAATGTTAATGTAAGGTAGTGAACCTTCCAAGAGGGTTGGAGCCTTTTGGGTCATCATATTTTGAGTAGTGACCTCTAGGTAGTTTGCTTGAATGCATGTGCAATACCCACTGTAATATTTACACATACTAATGTAGAGTATCATCTTATTGTGGGTAGGTTCCCACCGTGGTTTTTCCCTTAACCTAGTTTTCCACGTCAAAATCTTGGTGTTATGTGTGTTTTTGTTATTGTGTTCATCTTTATTCTTTATGCAGTTGATTAGATTTGAGATTGTACTTAAATTGTTGAATCCGGTGAAAACTGATTCATCACCCCCCCTCTCAGTTTTCCTTCATTGTTGTTGCCAACACACAGGAGAAGAAGCACCTAAACAATATAGGGCCTTTAGGCAACCTACAACTTCATGTCCTACTCTAGAATTGCAAATTCATTTTCAAGGGATAAAACCATATTCATTAGTCTTTTATGGGATACTGGATTGTTTTGAATATTTCCAGATATAATTTTTTTCCTAAAAATTAGTGGATAGAAGCCACCATCAAAATTACCTTTGTGAATGGTAAACATGTATCTCATTTAATATGTAAGGCCCCAATTGAATTTTCTGATGGACACATTGATGAACTTTTTTTTGTTCATTATGAGATAGATGGATATGATGGAGTCATTGGTAGTAAAGCAATGTGGACTTGGGAACCAATTCTAATTACTCAAAGGCATATCACATTGAAAAAACATCAAGTTACAAGGTTACTAATAGAATATGCTTATACTAGTAAAACCAATGTCTCAAAAGAAAGAAAGAATAACATAGTATGGATCACTAAGCAAGCAACAATTATCCAACCTTAGTTGGATGAAATAAAAATGGAGATTGAAGCAACAATAATGACTAACAATTTGAAGAAACAATCTAGAAGATTAGAATGTAGACTGCCACTCAAAAAAGATGTTGAAGGAAAGGAAATGTTTCCTAAAGAAAAGGTAAATTATTTCTTAATGAATCCAATTGAGATAGAACTTTGTAAAAAAGAAATTAATGATCTTCTAGCTCAAGGTTTGATTTCCCCATCTTCTTCACCATTTTTTGACAAAGTTGTGAGACAGAAGAAGGAACTTCTTTTGTGACATGAATCGCACACTTTATACATATAGACCATACATTCAAACAACTCAAGCTAGACTTTATGACTAAAGTGAGGTTTGAGTTTCTGATTCCTCGGAAGGGAAGAGCATACTTCTCTACTCACTTTAACACAATTGACATTGGCATTTTCACTTTCTACTCCCTTTATTATTTTTATGAGCGAGCGGGCACCTTTTATAGACCAATCCCACTGCTTTTTCATGAACAAGGGTACAATGAAGTTTGAAATCCGCCGACCAAAAACTGACATGTGTAAATCACAAACAACTCTTTCTCAAATGAGATGCCCACTATGAGGATTCCTCTAGGTGGGCCCCAATATCTTATGAACAAAGAAAGTGACAAACATGTGGGACCGCTACATGTGGAGTGCTACTTTACAACCAAAAGTAGATACATAAGGAATCTTTTTTATCATGGGAAACATAACCCATGGCTACATTATGGTGGTAACTTTACCCCTTTTACCATGGTGTGGTCCATGTCAATCTTTTCATCCAAAGATATTGATAACTTTGATAACTAATATACTTGATCATTCATCACAGTTGGACATGTCATGAATACATTATGGATAGTTCATGTCATCATGAGAATCATTTAATGAATATGGATGTGCAGGTGGATCTGGCTCTTTCCACGTGATTCATAATATTTCTATTTTACACGATCTGTGTATACCTCTTGTTTCATCTCTTGGATCTCCCTGGTCTAGCCAGTAATTTTTAGTATGTAATCAGATACGATGTTGATTGCTATACAAATGCCTGATCCGTGCTCCATAAGTCCAATGTTGGAACATTGAATTTTCACCATATGGACCATAATGCTTACAAACATATATATTATTGATCAAGTCATGAATATCCAAAATAATTAAAAGGAAGATTTTCGTTAGGATATGGTCCTTGAAACATGTCGTGAATGAACTCAATTCCTTTCTCTTATTGCAGACATCATTTTTGCCTTTGGATACGAGGATTCAAAAACTAAAAACATATCTAGAATTGAATCTTTGGAAGGAGTAGATATTGCTTAATTTGTTCATCAATAGGTTCCATCCATGGGGATATCTGAAAGAAACCACTTTGGTTCCAGATCCCTGATGTTGTCAACATTTGCTTGGCTTGAATCATTATATATCTATCAAAGAGATAATCATTTTCTAAATCAAGATTTTGCATATCTCTTCGATTGAAGGGATTGCTACTGAACTCAGGACAACTTTGTTCAAACCATCATTCTTCTCTGATCCACATAACTCAAAAATTTCCATTTTGTTGATGTCCTTCTCTGGAGAGAAAGTTTGCAAACACATTCTTGTTTCCTCATAAATGTTCAATTTAAAATTCAAAAGTATTATGGAACTGAGCCCATCTTAACATACGTCCTCTGATTACTTTATCCTTGGATTCCTTCTTAAAAAATCTTTTTAAATTTTGAAGATCACTTTTGATTATGATTTTTTTATCAACAACAAACATATAAAAATACTTTAAAGAATTTATCACAACAAGGATTTCTTTATGAGTATTGTGATAATTCAATTCACTGCCTTTAAAACTACCAAATACATATCTGACAATTTCCTCTTTATCTTATGAGGTTTTTTCCTTCAGAATACCTGCCCAAACATTTTCATTTGTGTCTATTTCTATGATCTTGTCACCATTACCTAGCAGACACAGAGGTGGTAATGAAGCACATTTTCTTGTGATTTTGTCAATGGCTTCATCATGTCTAGATGACCAAACTAGAGGATTTTTCCTTAGCAATCTATCGAGTTCTATTTTGTCTTAGGCACTATTTAAATAAATCCTACAACATAATTCACCAACCTAAAAAATTCTTGAAGCTCTTTTAGATTAATCACTTGCAAATTGGTGATTCATGTTAGGATGTGTTGTTGTGCCTCCACTCTCCCCCTCAGAAGAAGACAAATGCTAATGAAAATAAGAGATTCTTGAGCAAAATGAATCTTGGTTGCATTAACAACAAGACCATGTTGTCGACAGAGTTGCAAAAAATCCCGAAGATACTCAGGATGCATACAAGGGCTTTGAATGAATACTAAGATATCATCAATATAAGGTAGGATGAACTTGGAGTACTTACGGAAGATAACATCCATATGGTACTAAAAAATAGAAGGTACAATCTTAATACCAAATGGGAGCACATTCCATTCATACAAACCTTGTGGAATTGCAAAAGTGGTCTTGTAGCGATCATCAAGATGAATAGAGGTCTTCCAGAATCCTTTTGTTAGATCAAACACAAAATATATATGAATGCCTTGAATAGTTTTCCATATCTGATCTTCCCCTGGAAGAGGATGTTGATTTCTTGTAGTCTTTTTTCTTCAAGTTCATTGCCATTTTCATCATTTTTAGAACATACATTACCTGGCAAGAAAATGGTGAAGAAGATGGGGAAATCAAACCTTGAGCTAGAAGACCATCAATTTCTTTTTTATAAAGTTTTGTCTCAACTTGACTCATCAAGAAATAATTTGCATTTTCTCTAAGCAGCATTTCCTTTCCTTCAACATCTTTTATGAACGGTAGTCTACATTCTAATCTTCTAGATTGTTTCTTCATATCCTTAGTCATTATTGTTGCTTCAAATTCCATTTTTATTTGATCCAACTAAGGTTGGATATTTGTTGCCTTCTTAGTGATCCATATTATGTTCTTTCTTTCTTTTGAGACATTGGTTTTACTGGTATAAACATATTTTATTTGTAACCTTGGAACTTGATGTTTATTCAATGTGATATGTCTTTGAGTAATTAGAATTGGTTCCCAATTCCACATTGCTTGACTACCAATGACTACATCATAGTCATCTATCTCATAATAAACAAAAACAAGTTCATTAATGTGTCCATCTGAAAATTCAATTGGGGCCTTACATGTTAAATGAGATACATGTTTACGATTCCCAAAGGTAATTTCAGTGGTGGCTTCTATCCACTGATTTTCAAGAAAATAGTTATATCTGGCAATATTCAAATCAGTACCAGTATCCCATAAAAAGGCTAATGGATATGATTTTATTCCTTGAAAATGATTTTGCAATTATAGACTAGGACATGAAGTTGTAATAGGTTGCCTAAAGGCTCAATATTGTTTGGCTACTTCTTCTCGTGTCTGGTTCAAACCCTTCAACATGGATAGCTTCTTCCATAAGAGGACTATAAATCTTTTCTTGATTGCAGAGTTCCTTTTCTTCTTTTGTTGAGATTGTCGGGGATATAGGAACTGGAGTAAACTTATTGAATCTAGAAATGAAGGCTTCCATTTATTTTCCTTTAGTTAATTTCTCTATAAGGTTTTCATCTCCCTCATCTTCTAGTTCTTGAATTTCTTCTTTAGCTTCATGAATTACTTTGTGAAGAAATTCAATTTTGTGTCTCTGCCAGATTCCACGTACCATACTACCACTAATAGGTGCTTCATAAAAATTCCTTTGACTAAGAGGTATGGCTTTTTTTGGATATGAATATCTTGTTGGTCAAACAAAGGAAGGGGGTTTTTCTTATTGATGAAGTAAATATCTTTTTTTCTCTTCTAACCTTATCAATTTTTCTTTATTCTTTCTCCAATTTTTCAGTCCTATATTCATTCCATTTTGAATGTTTTCTGTTCTACATATTTCAGCAATGACTTCATCTAATGTTTGGGTTCCATTTGTAGAATAGCTTTTCCCTTGCACCACTCTAACAAAGAAGGATACTTCTAACATTTTTTAGTCTGAATCTACAGATTTATTTTCTGGCTCAAAAAAATCTTCATTGTCATTTGACTAATTCATTTCTTCTATGTCAATTAAAATAATGTCTTCAGGGTCAAAAGCATAATCATCTATATACAGATATTCATCTGAGTCATCTAATCTTACTTTTTAAAGTTTCCTAATGTTCCCCCTATTTTTACCCTCATGTCTTTCTGGGCATTTTTTTCATAATTCTCTCCTTTGTAGATATATCACGTTGGCTTCCAATTAAATTTTCTCTTAAATATTTCCTTCTTACGAAAGAATCCCTTTTTCTTAGAAAATCTTTTCTTATTATAATTTCCCTATTTGCGAAAACAGCCTAAACAAGATCGATCTCTACATTTTCTTTTGTGAGTTTTATGGACTTTGGGCTCTATAAATTTAAATCTTAATGTGATTTGGTTACATACTAAGGGAGATATCAAGGTTCTAACCCTTTCCATTTCTTTTTCCTTCCTAATTTCATTACAAATTTGTTCATTGATTTATGTAAGAAATTTGACAACTTGTAGGGAGGTGAGTTATTTCATTTCAAGTTTCTCATGAACCATATTTTCTAGAACTCTTTTATGATAATATTCTCTTATCCCCTTAAAACTTTTAATGAAGGTGGTAAACATCACTTCCCAATTTTTCTCCTCTCCTAACCAATAGAAGTTTTCATATTGCTCCTCACAATACTATTTGAACAGAGAGAGATCTTTACATTTGTTTAATATGAAGCTATTATAAGTCATTCTTTCCATAGAATCAGTTCTACCAACAAACATTCTAATCAACTGAGAGCATACATGATCTATTCCACTTTGGATAAAACCATTTTTATATGCATCATCCAATCTGTCCCAAACTCTTTTAACCATTCTTGTCATTGAGTTTAGGGCCTAGAGAATAACATTAGAAGGATGAACACCTGAACTGGTAGATAGATAATTTTGAACCCATGATCTCATTGAATCAATTCTCCTCATATTTTCTATTTCATCGTATTTGTCAAAAATTACCAAAGGAGGAGTTTTTGTTTTAAAATTATGTGTATTTCTATATCGGTCTAGAGATTCATTCCCTCTAGGCATTTTCATTTTCCCTTGGTGTTTTTCTTCTGGTGTAGCATCTCTCATTTTTCCTAGGGCGGTATCCCCTACTTTTTCAATGGTTGGCTCTGGTATCCTTGGATTAGACCTTTCCCTAAATATTGGGCTTGGATATAACTATCTAAACTTGTCAGAAAATTCATTCTTTTTACTGACTAAGATGAGGCAAGGATAGATGCAAAAACATGTGTTTTAACTTCCTCAGCTTGCTTTTCCACAGTGTTTTCAAGGTGCAATGTTGTTTGACTAATGCTTTGGGAAAGAGTGTATATTCTTTGAATAGTCTGCACAATAGTGGATACTTAAGACTTCAAACCTTTTAGATGTTGCCCAGTTTGTTTATGAGATTTATATTGATTGGCCCACCAAGCTTTCACTTGAATTTTGAAAAGAGTGTAATCAGTGCAAAGGTGAGTAATTTCATCTTGGACAAAATATTTTCATTCGTCATTAAGATGAGCTTCAAGGGTGTGTAATTGAGAAAGAATAGAATGCATATTTCCTTATTTGGTAGTATTTTTTTGTTGTTGGTCAAGAAGATGAGCTTGTTGTTGGTAGCGAAGGTCTTGTGCAAGGATCATTTGTTTACGTAGGCAACGATTAGACCAATTAATAAATTTACTTTGGCTTGGAATAGGTTGTTCACCAATGACAAAGACATGTTGAGGCTAAAATTCTATCTGATATTAGCCAGTTGTATCATATTGCATGAAATCTTTGAAAGACTATATGATTCTTGGAATTGTTAGGATTCCCATAGATACTGAGAGGGGGGGGTGAATCAGTATCTAACTGGTTTGATGAATTTCTTAACTTAAAACATGTGGAGAAAATTAAAACTGTGTACCGGTAAACAGACAGTAATGCAATAAAAAGAGATAGAAATAACCACATGAAAAACACACCATAACACAGTAGTTTAACGAGGAAACCTAGTGTGGGAAAAACCTTGGTGGGATTTGTGACCCACAATATTCACTTACTGGCCAATAAGAGAATATTACTACTACAAGAGGGGCCTGCACATGCAGGAAGGCCAAGTGCCTAGAGCTCACTACTCAATTACAAAATGGGAAGTCTCACTGACTTACAAAATGGATTATATAAATCCAATGTGATGTACTGCTTCAAAATAGCATCTACTATGCTAGATCCAGTACCGGTTTATAGCTCTACTTCTTACATAAAACCCTTAACCTATAATTCGCATAATAGGTCTACCTTATTTCACCTAATTACATTCCTCCATACATACATTATTCTTCCTCTTACAATGTCATACAATGAACTCTCTTATATAAGAGTCATTTTATAACTTTCCAAGCTGGCTTACAATGATTTTACAATAATAAACAAAATATATAATCAACAAAATTCTTGTCGGCCTCTGTGTCAGTATGCTTCCTTTCACTATCGGTGTCAGTGTCTATGTGTTGGTGTAGAATCTGATCTTGCTAGTGTCGGTGAATTGCCTTGCCGGTGTCATAGGATTGTAAGGTTGCCATCAATGACAAAACTTTCAATCACTAACAATGTCTCATTGGAGTGTGCATTTGCCAACAGGAATAACATATTTTCTTGTTAGAGTATCAATAAGTATTTCATCCTGATTGGAATTCTTGAGAATAGGAAAAGAGATATCTTTTGCAGACATCATTCGGGCTTTTCCAGAATGAAAAATGAAGTTACAATTATCACATTTCATTAGTCCATTTTCTAGTTCAGAAAAGTGAACATGAGTGCAGGAGGATGTACCAGGTCCTAACATAGGGTCTTTGCCTTTTGGTAAGAAGTTAAAATTACAAGAATTGTGACCATCAGGAACCCCTTTGTGTATTAAACCCTTTGGGAATTGAAAAATGTGTTCCCAGCCAGGTGTAGTCTGAAAATGATCTTGAAGTAATATCAAAAGACATTATTGCAAATGGAGCTCTATCCTAGTTATAGTTGAATACTCTTCCAGCCCACACAGACTGGCATCGAGTAACAGTTGGGACTAAAAAATTTAAGATGGCCTTATCATCAATTTCCTGAATACTAACCCCTTGTAACTATGAAGGTTTTTTGTGTTGTGCTTCTTCACTCCATAACTCAAGTGCCATGAAGTTAGCATCTTGATGTCTTTATGTTTTATCATATGCAGAGCTCTTAGCTAGGTTGTTGGACTAGTGGACTTCCAAACTGTGGAAAAAGATTCTTCAAGAGATAGAGCTTTCCTTGGGTTATTCATTAACAGAAGGGATTTTTTATATCACCGGTAATGGACCAAGAAAACTAGGGTATGATCAACAAATTTGTTTTTCATATACAAGTTCATGGTTTTAAACTAGTATGTCGGGACATCGTCAATATTTGCATCCTTTAAACTGATAGAATAATCCAATAAATAGTAAATATATATTGGACCATTTTCCATAGAGTCACAGGCTCCTCCTCAGAGTGCATGGGAGGTTTTGGTAATTTTAGTATCCTTTAATAGCATCAAGACGATGATAGGTAATCCTTTTCTGTAATAACCTATGATCCCTATTCTTACATATGACAAATGCATTTATTGAAAGTTTCAGGGATCAGCTCTTGCCTAACACTGGAGCTCTTCGATTTTGGTTTCAATGAATAACTTTAAGTTCCCTTTGTTGGTATTTTGGTATGGTTTTGTCATTGATGTCAACACCTACTAAATACACCTAATTTGGAGATCCAGCAACATTCACCGGCAAACAGTAAATTGTGCAACAGTTACCAGCATATGGTTAACCGGCAGAATATAATGTTCACCGGTACCTGCAATGACATGGAAGACACTTGGTAATGTCGAAGACATCATGTGGACACTTTATTTTGAAGTAATAATCATTAGTATATTCTTATTTGCATATTTGCTTTTACCTGCAAATAGGTCCAGGTTATCTAGGGTTACACTGGCAGGTTTATCTTTTCCAGATCAGCATGGCACGCTATGGAGATGATTTATTATTGTTGTAAATGCATTAAGCCGACGTGTTCAATCGGTTATTGCATCGGATATTGTATTGTTTGTAAAATGTTTTTATTGTAATATCTTGTAAAGCCGACCTACTAAAATTGGTCTCAGGGTATGATATAAATGTAAGATCTTATTTGTAAGATCAAATGTGGAATGCGAAAAAGATTTAAGGAAGGGTATATGCGAGTTCAAGTAGGGATATACACGAAGACATCATTTGAAGGTGAAGTTAGGTTTTTGTAGAAGCATATCAGCACTACACCGGTACTGAATCCAGCATATGAAGATACTATTTTGTACAGTACATTCTTATTGGATTTAACCATCCAACTGTAGTCAGTGTGACTCCCATTTGTGATTGAGCAGTGAGCTCTAGGCTATTGGCCTTTCTACATGTGCAGACCTCTCTTTGTACACTTACTATCTGCAGTAGTATCATCTGATTGTGGGTAAGGTTTCCCACTATGGTTTTTCCCCTTACAGGGTTTCCACGTACAAATATTGGTGTCATGTGTTGTGGATGACTTTGTGCTTATGTTTCATGTATTAATTCTTACCGATATAGCAATTTTCTATTATCACTGTTTACCGGCATACTTAACTGCCTTACCAATATTAAGCATTAAGTTGGTTAATAAGATTTTGGTTTGAATTTATTTGACAACTGATTTACACCCCCCCCCTCTCAGTTGTCTCTGGGACCTACATTTGGTATCAGAGCTTAGTCCTCTCTTTGCAGAAGTTTAACAACTTGAGGAGATCCAATGTCTACTAATTATTTCAGAAAGGATAGTCCTAAACTTGATGGAACCAACAATGGGATATGGAAAATCAGAATGGAGACACATCTGAATTGCATTGGTAAAGACGTCTAGGAAGTTACTAAGAATGGTTATACTACTATTGTAGTTGGTCAGACTGCTCCCATTACTTTAGCTAAAGATGAAGAAAATGATTGCAAAGCAAGAGAAGCACTTTTGAGCGCATTATCAGATCAATAAATCATGGGATTATCAGATAGGTCCACTGCAAAAGCTATCTGGGATCATTTGGAAACATTGAATGAAGGGGATTCCATAGTCAAAATTGCAAAACTTGAAAGCTTCTGAGTCAGGTATGAACATCTGAAAATGGAAGAAGATGAAAGGATTTTTGCTTTTATGGAAAGAGTAAATGAAATTGTTTTGGGTATCAAATTTTGTGGAGGAACCTTGAGTGAAGATGAGATTGTTTCAAAAATATTAAGAGGTTTGCCACCGGCATATAAAATGAAGGTTACTGCTATAAATGAGTTGAGAACAATGCCTAATACATCAGTAACTAGGGATACACTGATTGGAAAACTTTCAGCTTTTGAAATTGAGGAATTTGGTCCTGTTCCTACTATAAAAACTGATTTGGTCTTCAAAGCATCAACATCATCTGCTCCATCCTTTGACAAATCAGACTGGAGAGCCTTTTTATGCAAGAGAACTTAAAGAAACTAGGAAGGAGAATGAAGAGCTTGAAGAACTTGAAGCACTATTTGCAAGAAAAATGCCAAAAGGTCCAATTGGAAGTAAGTATGAAGGTAAAGCACCCTTTAAATGTTTCAACTGCAATAAGATTGGTCATATGGCTTCAAGATTCCCTGATAGACATGCTAGACTAAGAGAAGAAGCTAGAAAGACATACAAACCTAATCTTGAATATCAGATATACAAATTTAAGAAAAACAAAGATAAATCTTGTTACATTGTTGATGAAGGTGTGACTGATGATTCTGATGAGGATCCAGTAGACAACGGATGGGTCTTTGTTGCTATAACAGAAGATCAACTGGTACCTATTGCTCAACCGGTAGAACAAGCCCTAGCAGCTAAAGTTGAATCAAAGGATGAATGGATTATTGACTCAGGATGGTCACATCACATGACTGGAGACAAAGGTAAATTCTTGAACTTTCAAGAATACAATGGAGGTTTAGTAAGATTCAGAGATGACAAAGCCTATTCAATCAAAGGTAAGGGTTCAATATCTCTTGATGGTAAACATAACACTGACAATGTCTACTATGTTGAAGGGTTAAAACATAATCTTTTAAGTGTTGGTCAATTAGTCGAGAAAGGTTTTCAGTTACAATTTAAAATAGGAAAATGCAAAATCATGAATAGAACTAGTTTGGAAATTGCAACCGGTAATCAGACTAGAGGTAATATCTTTCATTTGAATAACAGTGAAAAGGCATGCTTAATTGCACATATAGATGAAAGTTGGCTATGGCATAAAAGACTATGTCATGTAAATTTTCATTGCATGGTAAAAATCAGTACTTCTAAGGCAGTTAGAGATCTACCTAAAATTGTGAAACCTCATAATACAATTTGCAAGGAATGTCAATTTGGAAAACAAGTTAGAGCTAGTTTCAAAAGTATTCCAGAAAAATCCAATAATGCCCTTGATTTAATTCATACTAATTTATGTGGTCCAGCTAGAACTAAAAGCTTACAAGGTGATAGATATTTCATGCTAATTATTGATGATTATTCTAGAATGTGTTGGGTTAACTTTCTCAGAGAAAAATCAGAAGCACTCGGGAAGTTCAAACTATTCAAAGCAATGGTTGAAAATGAAACCAATAAGAAAATTAAATGTCTAAGATCAGATCAAGGAGGAGAATTCACATCTAGAGATTTTAATACATTATGTGAAGTAAATGGAATCAAAAGACAATTATCAACACCTTGGACACCACAATAGAATAGAGTTGTTGAAAGAAAAAACAGAACTATTTTGGATGCAGCAAGAAGTATGTTATCAGAAGCAAATATACCACATGTGTACTAGAGAGAGGCAGTAAGCACTACCATCTATACATTCAACAAAGTTCACATCAAAGGTGAAACCGGTAAGACCCCTCATGAACTATGGTTTGGTAATACTCCTACTCTTAAGTATTTCAGAATTTTTGGAAGTAAATGTTATATTAGAAGAGATGAGTATATTGGCAAGTTTGATCCTAGAAGTGATGAAGGAATATTTCTTGGTTATTCATCTAAGAGTAAAGCTTATAGATGTTTTAATAAAATATTACAAAAAATTGTTGAGAGTACAAATGTAAAGATTGATGAACAATCCAGAGGAACATCAAGGTATATAGACTCTGAACCGGTAATAGAAATTATAACAAATGAATCGACAATAATTCCACCGGTACAGAATGATGATCTAGTTACTCCGGTATCATCAGAAGATTCCACAGTAATTGAAGAACAACAATAGACTAAGACACCCCGGTATGTAAGATTGATTCATTTTGAAGATTAGATAATTGGAAGCAAATTTAAAGGAGTCATGACAAGAGGAAGATTGGCAAATGAAGAGGTATGTCTTATTTCTCAAATTGAACCATTATCTATCAATGGGGCATGTGAAGATAAATTTTGGATTAAAGCTATGGAAGAAGAATTAGGACAAATTGAGAAAAATAATACTTGGACATTAGTTCCCCGGCCTAAAAATAAAAATGTAATTGGAACCAAATGGGTATTTATAAACAAACTCAATGAATATGGTAAGGTTGTCAAAAATAAAGCAAGACTAGTGTGTAAGGGATATTCTTAGAAAGAAGGAGTTGATTACAATGAAACCTTTGCACCGGTAGCCAGAATTGAGGCAGTTAGATTATTCTTGGCCTTTGTAGCTCACAATGATTACAAAGTTTATCAAATGGATATTAAATGTGCATTTTTGAATGGAGATCTTGAAGAGGAAGTCTATATTGAACAACCTTATGGATTTTCCTTGACAGGTGACAATGATATGGTTTGCAGATTAAGAAAAGCTCTGTATGGATTAAAACAAGCTCCAAGAGCTTGGTATGCAAGATTGGATAAGTATCTTTTAAAGATTGGTTTTACTAAAGGAAATGCAGATAGCAATTTATATTACAAAGTAACTAATGATGACATCTTGATTATGGAAGTATTTGTTGATGATATAATCTTTGGAGGAGAAGATGGATTATGCAAAGAATTTTCTCTTGAAATGCAACATGAATTTGAAATGTCTATGATAGGAGAAATAAAATTCTTTTTAGGATTGGAGATTTTACAGACTGATAAAGGCATATTTTTGAGTCAATCAAAATACTTGAAAGAACTACTTAAGAAATTTGGGATGGAAAACTCTAAACCGGTAAGCACACCTATGACTACAAATGACAAATTATCTCAAAGGGATGAATCTACATCTATTAATCCAACTAGATACAAATCTATGATAGGAGGTTTACTATATTTGACACAAACCAGACCTGATATTAATGCAGTATGTATAGTTTCTAGATTTCAGAGTAATCCTAGGGAAAATCATGAATCAGCAGTAAAAAGGATTTTTCGGTACTTACAAGGCACAGCAAATCTTGGATTATGGTATCCTAAAGATGAAAATTTTGATTTATATGCATACACAGATGCAAATTGGGCAGGAGATGTGGATGATAGAAAAAGCACCATTGGAGGAGCATTCTTTCTTGGAAAGAGATTAGTTTTGTTGGTTAAGTAAGAAACAGAGTTGTACATCATTATCAACAGCAGAATCAGAATATGTTGCAGCAGCAACAAACTATACATAGGTACTTTGGCTTAAGCAAATGTTGAAAGACATAAAGGTAAAATGCAAGGAACCTATTACTATATATTGTGATAACACTGCAGCAATTGATATATCTAAGAATCCAGTATTACATTCTAAAACAAAACATGTTTCTATCAAACTGAATTTTCTAAGGGAAAAAGTTGAAGAAAAGGAGATAAAACTGGTTTATGTGAATACTAAAGAACAACTTGCATATATTTTTACAAAACCTTTGCCTAAGGAAACTTTTGAGTATCTCAGAGATCAGCTTGAAGTCTTACCTCCACCGTTAGAGACTTATATAGTTGATGATTGTCATCAACCGACAGAATTAAATGGACAAATCTTTTATTCCGATATTTGATGAGGAAGCTACTTCTCAGGGGGAGTAGTTGGTATATTGAATTGGTTGGTATTTTGTATAAACTTGACTTTTTTGTGACTTTGGCATTTTATGTCAAAGGGGGAGAGATATATGGAAAAACATTGGGGAGAGATGTATGAAAAATGCATTATCTTTTTTAGGAGAGATTGGTATAAACACATATCACTCCCAAGGGGAGAAATGGAGATTGTTGGTTTTTGTACTTGACATTTCTGAATGGAGATTGTTGGTTTTTGTACTTGGCATTTCTGTTTTGGCACTTTGATGGTTTTACCATCTTGTGTTGCCATCAATGCCAAAGGCGGAGATTGTTGGTATTTTGGTATGGTTTTGTCATTGATGTCAACACCTACTAAATACACCTACTTTGGAGATCCAGCAACATTCACCGGCAAACAGTAAACTATGCAATAGTTACCAGTATATGGTTAACTGGCAGGATATAATGTTCACTGATACCTGCAATGACATGGAAGACACTTGGTAATGTCGAAGACATCATGTGGACACTTTATTTTGAAGTAATAATCATTGGTATATTCTTATTTGCATATTTGCTTTTACCGGCAAATAGGTCCAAGTTATCTAGGGTTACACCGGTAGGTTTATCTTTTCCAGATCAGCATGGCACACTATGGAGATGATTTATTATTGTTATAAATGCATTAAGCCGACATGTTCAATCGGTTATTACGTCGGATATTGTATTGTTTGTAAAATGTTTTTATTGTAATATCTTGTAGAACCGGCCTACTAAAATTGGTCTCAGGGTATGATATAAATGTAAGATCTTATTTGTAAGATCAAATGTGGAATGCGAAAAAGATTTAAGGAAGGGTATATGCGAGATCAAGCAGGGATATACATGAAGACATCATTTGAAGGTGAAGTTAGGTTTTTGTAGAAGCATATCAGCACTACACCGGTACTGAATCCAGCATATGAAGATGCTATTTTGTGTAGTACATTCTTATTGGATTTAACCATCCAACTATAGTCAATGTGACTCCCATTTGTGATTGAGCAGTGAGCTCCAGGCTGTTGGCCTTTCTACATGTGCAGACCCCTCTTTGTACACTTACTATCTGTAGTAGTATCATCTGATTATGGGTAAGGTTTCCCACCATGGTTTTTCCCCTTACAGGGTTTCCACGTACAAATATTGGTGTCATGTGTTGTGGATGACTTTGTGCTTATGTTTCATGTATTAATTCTTACCAGTATAGCAATTTTCTGTTAACACTGTTTACCAGCATACTTAACTGTCTTACCAATATTAAGCATTAAGTTGGTTAATAAGATTTTGGTTTGAATTTATTTGACAACTAATTCACCCCCCCCCCCTCTCAGTTGTCTCTGGGACCTACACCCTTCAGACCCATTAGTTACTACATGTTGTAACTCTTCTACCTTACAAGGACTAGCGTTTTTATAAGCAAATAACTCTCTAAGACCCTTAGGGATGTCTCTGTAAATATCGATTGATTTTTTTCTAGGAACTCTAAATTCTTTATCAGTAAATATCATTATTATCTTCTAAAGCATTTGAAGAAGAACCTTGCAAAGAAAAATCTTATTCAGATTGTGCAAGGAAGTGCGTGAAACTTGCCTCGGCATTTCGTGCATCTGTCTAATCTTGATTACTTGTAAATGGATCCATAATCATCTTGAAATTTGCTTGAGGTATTGTGTTGTGGTTATTATGTTTAAAGTTATTTTAAATCTGATTTTATAGTCTTTGAGCTATAATACTGGATTTAGAGATAGTAATCAACATGTTAATTAGAGAAGGTTTGAAATATTTGAGCTACAAACTTTCTTTCCTTTATAAGTTTGAAGTTTTAATACACTTGAAACTCTTTGTGCTGATATATATTGCACATTTGTTATTTAATTTGTAATAAAGGGTGTAGAAGTCTTTCAGGATCTTGTGTTAGCTCTTGAAATCATATATTGCACTAGTACACACTATTGGAAAATGCACACTCCAATGAGAAATTGTAGGTGATTGAAGGTATTGTATTTGATGACAACCTTAAAATCCTATGGCACCGGCACCAACAGACTCTACATCGGCAGATAGTTTATCGGCAGTGGCAAAGATGATTACCGACACCCCAACAGACAGGATTTTGATTATTGCATTTTGTATTTAATTGTAATATATTTTTGTAAGCTGACAAGGTGAATTGTAATAGGACTCATATATAAGTATGAGATCTTATAGATCATTTGTGTAAGAATGTAAGAGGTAGATGCGAACATGCAAATATTAAGGCAAATTTTGGAGTAAGGTTTATGGATATTGTATGAGCTTAAACTGGTACTGAACCTAGCATAGCAGATGTTGAACCGAAGTAGTACATTATATTGGATTTGCATAATCCATTTTGTAAGTCAGTGAGACATCCTTTTTGTAATTAAGCAGTGATCTTTAGGCAGTTGACCTTCCTGCATGTGCAAGCCCCTATTGCAAGTAATATTCATTTATTGGCCAATGAGTGAATATTGTGGGTCACAAATCCCACCGAGGTTTTTCCCACACCAGGTTTCCTCATTAAAAAATCTTGTGTTATGGTGTGTTTTCTATGTTGTGCTTATTGTTCATATTTACTGCATTAATTATGGTTTACCGGTACACTGTTTTGGAATACATTCTATTTAATAAGATCAGAAAAATTGTTAACCAGCAAGATACTGATTCACCCCCCCCCCTCTCAATATCTTTGGGAATCCTAACAATTGGTATCAGAGATTGGTCCTCTTTTTTCAAAAGCCTAATAGCTTGAGGGAGATTCTGACACCGGTATAGATGGATAATTTGATAAAGCAATTGGAAACAACTCTTGCAGATTATGATGCAGAAAAGTTGAAGAATATCAAACTTGAAGATGATCTAAAGGCTGCACAAGAAATCATTCAAGGACTTTAGGAGAATCTTATTGTTGCTAGAAGCAAAAGAAGAGAACTTCATGAGAAGATACATAATGATGATGATGAAAAAGAAACTCTTAATGATCTTGTAAGCAAGATGAAGTAAGAAAACATGACCTTGAGGAACGAGATGCAAGATATGACTATGAGATTTTGTAAAGGCATTGAAGATAGAAAGAAGAATGAAGATGACGTGGCTAGGAGAATCAATGATGCTGGAAATGAAAATCTAAGAGTCAATCATGAAAATGATATGTTGAAGATAGATCTAATTCACTTGGAACATGATAAAACTGAACTCATGAGATAGAAAGATTTCTTGGAAAATGAGTTGGCTACTACAAATCAACATAAGGAGAAATTCAAGAAAAGTTCAGAAGAACTAGATGATATGTTGAAAAATCAGAAACCTAATGGAGATATTAATGGAATTGGCTTTGAAGTTGGTGAAAGCTCTGGTATTACAAACAATCATGATCATAGCAAACTGATAAGACAACCTAATGCTTACAAATTTAATGGGAAATGCTTTAACTGTAACAAGTATGGTCATAGAGAAAATCAGTGTAGATCTAGAAACTATCAAAACACTAATGCACCAATAGGTCAATGTTCTAAATGCAATAAAATTGGTCACAATTCAGAAAATTGTAGAATGAATGTAAGATGTTATTTTTGTGGAATATTTAGACACTTATCTAATCAATGCAAAATACATACCAGCATAGGATATGGAAAAGCTATTTAGAAAAATAGTGTGACTTGTTATGCTTGTAACAAGATTGGACATATTGAAAAAATTTGTAGAAGTAAGGCATCACTAACAAATAAAGGACCCAGTTTGAAAGGAAAAGAAAAGGTTGATGAGGTAAAGCAAGAATTTTCAAATAATGGATTAGAAAGACAGATCAGAATGTTGACGAGGCTATTCCTTCACTGGTAGAATAGAGTATCACTCCGTCGGTAGGAGATTATTCATCTAACTGAAAAGAAATCCCTTGGGGGTATGGCAACAAATTGAAAAAATACTAGTTTACCCTTAGTTGATGGTAAGAAGATGAAATGCTTCTTTACAGGCAAATGAGTTAAGTTTTCAATTAACCGGCAGGCATTTATTATGGTAGTTGGAGGAAATAATATTATAAAGCAAGTTTTTTTCACTCTTTTTCACTCATCAAGCATGCATATTTCCTTAGAACATGAAAAACCCGAGCGAAGGCATCCACAGCGAGAAGTGAAGCAAATCTATCAAGCATTCAAACCTAAAGGAAGATTAAGGTATTTATACAATGGCTTCCTCCTCTACATCTGAATTCATTGCAAACTACTGTAATTGAAGTGGTTAAATGTCCTAGGCCCATATTTAAGATAATACCTGAAGTTTTGAAGCAAGATGATACCCTAGGAGCATTTTCCAAAATACCCAAAGGAGTTGCTTATGTTGAAGACCCTAGGATATACATACATTGTCATATTGAGGAACTCGGTGCTGATGAGATAATGAACATGTATAGGACTATAATTTGTGATGAGAATGGTAATGTGAAACCAAAACACAAGATAATTGAAACCCTAGGTTTTGTGGAAATACTTACCATTCCTGATTTTCCCAAGGAAGTTATAAGAATTATACTTAGCAGAGTTCATGGGGAGTTCTTTTGCTTAGATTCCGTCCATAAGATTACAAAAGAAGCAGTTAGGGTAGTGACTATCTTACCTTCCACCGGTAGTAGACCAGAAAAAGGAAAGAAGGTCTCTAACGACACTGTGATGACCCTAACCGATGCAACCCATGACAATAGATCCTTGAGAGTCAATGATGTGAAAGATATAAACGTAAGATTCATTAGCATGATTCTAGGATACAAAGCTACACATGCTAATAGATTAAACTTTGTTTCTAGTTTATGTATCAAGAGTTTTTATGACATGGTGAATAGTAATACTAAGATTGACATATGTGAATGGTTAAAAGATGAATTGACTGATAATCTAAAGAAAATCAAAGGAGAAAAGAAAGGTACTTTCAGATTCGGTAATATACTTGTGTGCCTATTTCTATACATTACTAATAAATTTCCCGGTATAGGTAGAAAAGAATTTGGTTTTGACATACCGATAGGGAAACAACTTTTGGATATCTTTAACAACATGGGAGATGATAGGGAAAAGAACATAATTGAATACTTTATGGCATTTAAGGCTAGAATGAAATCTAGGGAAAGACTATCTCAAACCATAGTTGACAAATAGCAAAAGGAGACATGCTTTGTTATAAAGAAGGATGAAATCTGGATGGAAGCCGTGGTTCCTAGAACAATTTGGGTAACTAAAATAGGTTATGAGGTAGATGAAAACATAATAGAAACTATAGCTAGGAAATCGGAAATCATCACAAGCAATTCAATATAAGTCATAGCTCAATCACAAAAGCAGATTGCAATGATCAATCCTAACACACTCAATAGAGACATGAAAAGCAAAACATTCAAAACTAAAAACTAAGCAAACCAGATGCAGATTCGAATGTCTCCTTCATGCGGCTCCATTGTCCTTCTTTCTTCTCCAAATAGCCTTTTGTTTGTGGATCTCACCTTCAAGTGCATAAACCTAATGTGAAAGCAAGATTGACATTGGCACAAGAGTACTCAAAGCGTGATTGATTCGACAAAGTAATTATTATTAGCCGAGATTGAAGAAATTCATCCAATTTATAGACAAATTGGAGAGATGATCAAATTAGCATGATTCAATTCAAATGGAAATTGTAAATCAAAAATGTCAATTATGACAAATTTATGACAAATTATGCACTTTCTATGCAAAATTGATTGATTGTCAATTTATGACAAATTATGACAAATTTCTATGTCAAAATTGATTGATTGTCAATTATGACAAATTGAAATGTCATTCCCATGAAATTAGGAGAAAAATAGGAGGAAATTGAAATAAGGAATTAGAAAATTAGAAAATTGGGAAAATAGGAAATTAGGAATTAGAAAAAGAGGAAATTAGGAATTTAGTGAATTAATTAATAATTTTTCATTTATTAATCAATTCACAAAGAGGGAATTTAGAAATTGATGAAAAATTAGGTAAATTAATTAATAATTTGTCATTTATTAATTCACAAAAGGAGGAATAATTAGTTAATTAAATGAACATTTAATTGCGATGAGAAGACTTAGGATAAATAAATAATTTATTAATCCTAAAGTGAGAAATGACAAACAAGGTTAAATGATTAAATCACGAAACCCTAGAAGATGAATTAGCAATGCAAGGATGACAATTAGGTCTTGATGAAAGATAATTGACTCGATCATGATTCTGATTAACAGAGGACCAATGTGATAAAATGATTTGATTGATAAGTGTGCCAATTGATGAGGAATAATGACAAATTGATCCAAATTGACATGATTGAGAAGGACGATGATCGATGACAAATCGATCGCAAAAATGACAAAATTGACAAGAAGACAAGGATCAATGACAAAATAGATTGCAAAATGACAAGATTGAAAATGACAACGATCGATGACAAATCAATCACAAGATGACAAGATTGATAAGAGGACAAAATCCTAATTAGGATTGACGATGTCCAAAATGATGACAAATGAGCACGCACATTGATGCGACAGGATAAGATCGATCAAAATCATGACTGGATAGTGTTGTCGACAAGACCAAATTTGAGAGCGAGACGAATGAAGAATGTAGAAGAATGACTCGATGCTCGCAAATGATAAAAACCAAGTGCGAATCATAGGAGAAATGTTAATGCGACGCAAAATCCTAAAATGAGGCAATGCACAAATGTTAAAGTACGATTCCGCAAGCGTTGACCATTTTTAGGTGTCTACATTTTGCCCCTCTTTCAGACAATGCGATTTTAGCGTTCTTTCAAAGAACAATAATGACAATTCCCTAGACAATAACAATGACATATGCATGCCCCCTCGAGGAATTGGCCAGAAACATGCAAAAAAAGAGGCCAATTGATCGATAAAAATGATAGGATCGAACGGACTGACAATCGGAGATCGGATGCATAAAGGACAAGCAATGAAAGATGCAAAAGATCGTGACCAACATGAGATGGAGAGAGTGCACATCCATCTATGCACTAACAAAGATCTATAAATGAGGCAAAGAGAATGAAATTTGCTCATTTGCACTAGCCCAAGAAGAGGATTTATTGCTCTGGAAAAGGACACTTACAGAGAGATGGTGAACATTCCAAGGGAAGATCACCTCGGAGAATGTGTACGCACGTACAGATGACTGGACGATGCAGGAGCAACGGTATGTATCTCAAAAACCCATGTTTTCAATTTGATGAATTTGACTTGCTTGCGGGACATTGCGGGGCCCACAGGGGATGCAGAAAGGGACTCCTGTGCTTGTGTAGGGCGAATCTTGCACTTGTGTGATGTCTTCTGTGCTTGTGTAGGGAGACACAGGCGCAGGACATGTGACACAGGTGTAGGACTCATAACACAGGCGCAATTGTGCATTGGCAACCCTAATTTTGGTCAAAACAACATGTAAATGATCCGGAAAGGGGGGATAAGGGTAGGATAGGTCATAATAGCTTAGAAACACCCTCATTTGTGGATGAAAATGAGGAAATGCAACCTGTGGAGAAAACCCTAAAACTGACAAAATATGCCCCAATTGTGATGCAGAGTCGACTGTATCCATTGATCACACGGGAGAACCGACCAGACTGCTTCATGTTACGACATAGACTCAGAAGCACGGACAGAGATACATTAGCAAGACAAGGGATATACTATGTCACATTCATGCCCAAGATTAGGGCAAACAAAGGACTGCTTACCGCATTGGCAGAGCGATGGCATTCAGAGACCTCCTCATTCCATTTGATGACTGGATAGGCGACTGTGACTCTAGAGGATGTATGGCGTATCCTCTGCATTCTGATTCATGGAGAGATGGTAGAGTACGACCCAATGACAGGGAGAGATGCATTGTGTAGATTATTTGAGTGCGACGCAAATGATCTGGATATCGTAGAGAGGGAGATCGGCTAGGAGACCATGGCATCAGAGTATGATCGACGATACGTGGTGATAGCAGTGGTGATAGCATGTCTACTAGCAGGAGATAGACGAGGACATGGATTCCCTATTGGATGGGGAAGAGTGCTAGAGTGGATGGCGACAGAGGGGACAGTGTATGCATGGGGACCATGTGTACTTGCTATGCTATATTTTCAGTTGCATCAGATAGCATATCAGGGAGTGCAGACTTTGAGCTATGGAGTCACACTGCTACAGGTATGGGCATTCGAGCACATAGCCATATGTCGACCGATTATAGAGAGATAGGTAGTACCACATCCACCATATGTGTATTGCTATGGGGGAGCACTGAGACAAGGTCCTTTTGGATACATATTGTATTGGCGACATGAGCTAGACAGACTGAGAGAGTTCACATGGAGGCCATATCTTGATTGTCCGAGATGGTCAAATGATAGTGATGAGCTACCATATTGTAGACAGGAGAGGTACTTGATTGGGCAACTAGTGAATCGCCAGAGAGTGATTGAGTTGTACTTGCTAGAGAGAGTCAGACGATAGTTTGGAGAGAGGCAGGATGTACCTAGGAGGACTGCACACTTTGCCTGATCTCACAGAGAGACGAGTCAGTGGGGGAGTATGATTCAGCCACACATAGCATATGCTGACTTCTCAAAGCTACAGCAGAGACAATGGGATTGGAGATCAGATGTAGTGGATGTCGGGACGACAGAGGAGTATGAGAGATGGTTTGCACGACGGCGGCCAGTGCCATTGACAGATCCAAACATTCCAGTACCTAGGCGACGGGAGGACTTCCCACTCACTGGAGAGGAGGAGGGAGATGATGAGGATGAGGAGGCTAAGGGTGGTGATGAGGATGAGGGGGATGACGAGGATGAAGATGAGGATGGGGATGATGAGGATGAGCTAGATTCAGGCGAGCAGGAGGCATTGCAGGATATACCCATAAAGCCGGAGACAGCTAGCATAGAGGAGATGGAGATGTGCAGGGCTACCATAGCGAGTCAGCATGATCATATTGCGACTTTAGAGAGATAGAATGAGCAGTTCAGAGCGGAGATAGCTAGACTCATAGCAGCTCGAGATACAGCAATTGCTCAGGCACAGCGAGAGGAACAGAGAGTCACTGAGTACATTGGATCGATTCGGGATGCCAGTGCACGCGAGATGGCACAGATGTTGGTAGAGACCGGAGAGGAGATACACCATTGGAGGACATTATATGAGAGTGCAGTTCCACTAGAGCAGAGAGCAGCATCATATCGGGCACGATCGATGATAGAGAGCAAGGCATGCTCTCGGAGGTCATTGAGCAGCATGGGGGTGAGTGGACCTATGAGACCACCACAGCTAGGACCAGGAGGGACATCATCCGCGAGACATGGCAGGGATGAGGAGGACAGAGGGAGCACCCAATGATAGAGGCACATGCTCCTTAGGACAAATAGTGGACATTATGTAGTTTGACATTTTGTAGTCAGCCTGCGGGCCATACTTAGGACAGACAGTCCAATTTTGTACTCTGATATTATGTTGATATATGATATGATATGCATCGATATGATGGGATGCAATGTGTTATGACTTATGTTATTTTCCATGTATGGATGACTTATGCACTGTTTATGTATGTTTATGGATGTATGGATGTATTTTTATTTTTTTTTATGTGTTTTTGATGCATTGATAATATGAAATGAATAAAATGCTTGATGTGATGTTTGATATAATGCGAATGTACTAACCAAATGGATGCAGGATGCAGCATATGTGTTTGGGGAAATCGGAGCACTAGATCGAGCTGACTATCCGGACTGACGAAAGAAATGTTAGTAAGAAGAAAATGAGACAAAGAACAATTAGGGACGAAGAAAAACTTGCTTTCAGTAATGCACTTTGTAGGTGAGAACCTTTATTTTAATGTAGCAAAATGGATGCGTAGCATCATGGCATTGAAGGCCAGAGCTGAAATGCAACCCTTTTTGCAAAAGACAGACACATCACAGACAAACAACAATCACAACAAAAAAAGAAAAGGACCATGAACCATCCCGATCACTCTAAATCACTCAGTGACATCATCGAGCAACATAGGAACATGATCGAAGCCAAAGATAAATTAGTAAAAAGATAAGATGCACAAATTCCAACAAATCAAACAAGCATCTTGATCTTCATTGTCAAAAGTTGAAAGTGCTGATAGGACGATCATGCTATCTGGTTTTAGGACATGCGGTACCCCGTCTAAGACATGACACAGTCTGGTTTCGAGTATACCATACCCTGTATAAGACCCATGATAGTAGAGACAAGGACAAATGATTTTGAGGTTGATTGATATGACAATTTTGATCAGTTTGAATGTCTGGTTTGATTGAAAAAGTTCATCTGTTAATGCATGATTTCATTAAAGCACAATGTTGGATTACGTGTCGTTGGAGGTATGCTCAGTGATCTATCGTATGCACAGAGGGGATCATTTTATGTTTTTCTTTTCAAGATTTTATAATTTTTTGTTTGTTTTTTTAGGACTTTATTTGACTTTGTAGGGATTTTTTTCAGGACATTTTTTTATTTTTAGGGATTTTTTCAGGACATTTTTTTTATTTTTTTGAATTATTTCAGGACATTTTTCAATTTTTTTTTGGATTATTTCAGGACATTTTTCTTTTTCTTTTTTTTTTTTCTTTTTTTTTGAATTATTTCAGGACATTTTTCATTTTTTTTTTAATTATTTCAGGACATTTTTCAATTCAGAAGCTCCAGTGATTGATCATGACAAAGGGAGCGTACCCAATACATATCGGAAAGACATATATAGAAGCTCAGACTGAAATATATGCACAAGAAATAGAATATGCAAGACATTGATGTTGACCAATCACAAGCCTGGAACAGAACATTGGGTCAAGACAACGATAGACATGATAAACCGGCCAAGAGAAAGCATAGCTAGAGGTCATGACAAATGACGGAGCAATGATCTTGTTACACATGGCGCCTATTTGCCAGGTTTTCACAATGGTACTTGCCCAAAGCACCTATTTGCCAGGTTTTCACTAGAGGGCGAATCATTTTTCTTTACTTTTTTGCTCTTTTTCCTTTTTGCTTTTTTTTTCACTTTTTTGCTTTTTCAATTTTTTTGTATTTTTTCAAGATCATGCTTGAAGAAGTACTGATAGAAAATTATGCCCAGTACTTGCGAAGGTGCATGCTATTTACAAGATCGGACAAAGGTTCACCTTCTGGGGTGGCAAGCTGATATGCCCCCGAGCCATATGTTGCAGTTACTATGAAAGGCCCAACCCAATTAGGTTCAAACTTGCCTTTGATGATGTCAATAGACTGTGCATTCTTGGGGTTTGCCTTTAAAACTAGATCTCCCACTTCGAAGTGTCTCCCTTTGACCTTCTTATTATAAGAGCGACGAAGACGGTTTTGATATGCTTGCAAATGTGTCAGGGTTGTCTGACGTTTCTCATCTAACATTTCAAGCTGGTGCAACCAAGAGACTTTGTGTGTCTCATCATCAATCAGATGTTGCAAGGAAACACACAAGGAAGGAATCTCCACTTCCAAGGGTAAAATGGCTTCCACACCATACACCAAGGAATAAGGTGTTGCACCAGTAGGTGTGCGGATAGAAGTGCGATAGGCCCATAGTGCTGGATTCAACTAAACATGCCAATCTTGACCAGTGTCATTGACAACCTTTTTCAGGATCTTGATAATGGTTTTATTTGATGCTTTGGCTTGACCATTTCCCTGTGGATAGTAGGGACTGGAGAAACGGTGTTGGATATGAAACTTTTCACAGAGTTCCTTGACATCTTTATTCTTGAAGGGACGACCATTATCTGTGACTATGGCAAGGGGAACCCCATACCGGCATAGGATATAATTCAATAGGAATTTTGAAATTTGCACACCAGTAATATAGATCATGGGGATAGCCTCGATCCATTTTGTAAAATACTCTGTGGTTGTGATGATGAACTTGTGTCCATTTGCAGATGTCGGGTGAATCTTGCCAATAAGATCCAATCCCCATTGAGAAAAGGGCCACGAAGATATAATAGAATGAAGCTCTTGGGCTGGCACATGAATATAGTTTCCATGGATCTGGCATTTGTAGCACTTCTTAACAAAATCGTGAACATCTTTTTCCAAAGTGGGCCAATAATACCCAGCACGAATCAACTTTTTGGCTAAGCTCAAACCATTGAAATGGCCCCCACATATACCATCATGAACCTTGTTTAAAGCCGTTTGTGCTTCGTCATAATCCAAACAGCTGAGGAGGGTATGGTCAAAAGAACGACGGTAAAGGGTGTCGGCGATGATGACATATTTGGTTGTCTGTCGGATGAAGGTTCGGCATTGGTTAGCAGAAAGGTTAGGTGGTAAGATTTGGGATTTCAAATATTGATATATATCATTGTACCATGGGGAGTTGGGACCAACAAGAATGCACATCTCATCTGCTATCAGAATGTCAAAAGAAGGAACCAGCAATTGTTCAACTAAAAATTCACATTTGTCCATATTGTGGGGCATATTCAACATGGAAGCAATCGTAGCCATCGCATCTACCGACTTGTTTTGCATTCTTGGAACTTGATTGAAATGGATAGCTATGAATTTTGTCTTGAAGAAGTCTACCATATGCTTATAAGGAATAAGCTTTTCATCTTTTGTTTCGCAGTCATCATTCACTTGTTGGATGACTAACTGAGAATCTCCATAGACTTGTAAATGTGTGATATTCCAGTGGACCGCTACTCGGAGTCCTGTGACTAGTGCTTCATACTCTGCAATGTTATTGGTACACTAAAAAGTTATTCTGTAGGACTTGGGAATAGCATCACCTTGAGGGGTGACAAACAATATGCCTGCTCCAGACCCGAACTTGGTATGGGACCCATCAAAGTATAACTTCCATTCATTAGAAGATGTAAGAGCAAAGACTGATTCATCTGGAAAATCTATCAACATGGGATGATCATCATAAATAGGAGCCTCTGCAAGTTGATCTGCGATGACTTGTCCTTTTATCGCCTTTCGCTCCATATACTCAATGTCAAATTCACTGAGAATCATAACCCACTTTGCTAGGTGACCTGTCAAAGCTACTCTACTAAGCAAGTATTTTAGGGGATCAATTTTTGCAACCAGCAATGTTTGGTGATTTAACATATAATGTCAGAGCTTTTGTGTTGCAAATACCACTGCTAAGCATGCCCTTTCAATAGTAGAATAATTCAACTCATAGCCTACTAGTGTCCAACTGATATAATAAATAGCTTGCTCTTTGTCGTTCTCATCTTGTTGGGCCAAGAGAACTCCTAGTGTCGTTTCAATTGCAGAAATATACAATAAAAATGGCTTTCCTTCTATAGGAGGCATTAGGATAGGCGGCGACAACAAATAGTCTTTGAGAGCTTGAAAGGCTGATTGACATTGCTCAGTCCATTTAAAAGCGACACCTTTATGCAATAGATGCTGGAATGGGTGACATTTGTCGGCCAACTAAGCTATAAAGTGGCGGATTGACTGTAGCTTTCCTTGCAGACTTCTTAATTGCCGGAGATTTGAAGGTGGAGGCATATCCATTATTGCTTTAACCTTAGCAGGGTCAACCTCAATACCTCTGTGAGAAACAATGTACCCTAGTAATTTGCCAGCTGTGACACCAAACACACACTTCTTTGGATTGAGTTTGAGCTTGTATGTCTCCATTCGGTCAAAGATTGGGCCCAGGATGGCTAGATGACTATCTCTTGTGACAGATTTGCATAATAAGTCATCAACATAGTCTTCCATCAAAGTATGCATGAAATCATGGAAAATTGTCGTCATTGCTCTTTGATATGTTGCACCTGCATTTTTAAAACCAAAGGGCATCACATTCCAGCAATAGGTACCCCAAGCATAGGTGAATGTTGTCTTATGTTGATCTTCAGGAGCAATGCGAATTTGGTTATAGCCGGAGAAACCATCCATCAATGAAAGCATCTCATATCCAGCAGTCATGTCCACTATGATGTCTATGTTTGGTAGTGGAAAGTCATCTTTAGGGCATGCTTAATTGAGATCCCTAAAATCTATATAGATTCTGATGCCCCCAGTTACCTTGCTAACTAGTACTAAGTTTGAAATCCAATTTGCATAATCGATGGGTCTAATAAAGCCCACATCCAGTAATTTTTTCAGTTCTACCTTGACCAAAAGAGCCACTTGGGGATGCATCTTTCTAAGTTTCTGTTTGACAGGCTTGGCATCTGTTTTCAATGGCAAATGATGAAGGACTAATTCTGGATCGAGGCCAAGCATATCTACATAGGACCATGCAAAGCTAATCTTCTTCTCAAGAAAGAAATTGACAAAATCTATCTTTTCATGTTGTGATAGAGAAGCAGCAAAATGAATGACCTTAGGGTTGTCAAGTGTACCCAAATTGGTTTCCTCGATCATTTCCACAAGCAATGTTGATTTTTCCTGACTTGATAGGGGTATGTCCACTCTTCCACCTTTGGGCGCCTCAAAGAGGTTTTCACCCACAGGTACGTCTTTTATTTTTACTTTTGTATGATCAGAGAGTGCCTTACGGTTTTCACTCAAAGATCTATTCTTTTGACTTTTTACTGTTTCTTTTCTTTTTTTATTTTGATGATTGGAAGATGGAGTTGACTCCCCAAAATATGTTGTGGCATCTAGGTCAATAGAAAATCCTACCTTATGATCACCTTGTGGCATGCCTTCCCGTAGTCCAAGGAATTATACGATTGCTTCGTCATTTTGAAAACAGTCCAATGTGAGTGGTTCTTGTTGGTCATGTTGGATAAGCTAGGGATAGATGAGGGGCATGTCATCATCGATTTTCAGGAGAGAGAGGGCTTATATGGTAAAGATGTAAACATCTGTGGTATCACTGTCTGAACTACTTGTATCTGATTCGGAGCTTGGATCCCAGAATGACTCTATCCAAGCATTAGGGCATGTTTTAGGAAGAGGAGTTATATCATGTTTGTCTTCCATAGGCAAATTATCAGGGTCAAGGAAAATATTGTCAAGGGCATAGGAGCTAGAAGAAAAAGAACTCCACTCCCATTCATTGGAATCCATTTTGGGTCGGGTATCCTTAGGTGTTATTTCATCATCAGAGTCACACCATTTTCTACACGTGGGCACTTTGGTAGATGAGGATCCAATTCACAATGGTACGAAACCTAACCCTAAAGTTGGAGGTCGCATCTTGGGTATAACAGGTTCTAGCCTTCCATTGTTGTTCAGGCCTAAGCCACTGTAGCCATCATATCCTTTCTTTTGCAGCATAGTGAATCCTTTGCCGTATCGTTCCACTGGCAACTTGATAGGTGGGCTCTCAGTTGGATCTTTGTAAAGCCAATCTATGACATCATCATCTAAAGTTTCTTTGTCAAGTTCACCCCATCTTGTAAATGTAGTGGGAGGCTGATATTGAATAACGACCTTAGGTTCCTTTTGCAATAAATGTGGTTTGCCATATGATTTTGGAGATATTGGTAAATTCCCTATGAGGAATGTTTGATCCATTGAATATTCTCCACATCCTTGGTCCTGTATCTTCAATTTTCCTTTGACAGCATCTAACAATTCATTAGGATCCACATAACTATGTGATTTGGCCTCTCTATTGACTGGGACTTGCTGCTGAGGGGTATTCTTTAGAGTAGCACAAAATTGAAATGGATTAGGATCTCCTGGAATTGTTATCTCAATTCCATTGTAAGGATATTTTTGTTAGGGTTTCAAGCAGATCCGAAGCAAATATGAACTAACAATTATATGCAGATTTAAATACAAAAGATAAAGAAATAAAAACAGGACACAGATAACACAGAGATTTAACGTGGTTCACCCAGAATGGGTTACATCCACCATACACAATCGTCCAATCTTTCTTATTATCCAGCAAAAATAGTACATCAACCTTACAATGCCTTAAGCATCCCAGCCGCTTATAACATGCATTTTTAGGGCAACAAACAAAGTCAGCCTTTTTTAGGGTTTTATTACAATGTCTGTTTTCATCAACAAAAACCGGCAAAAAAAAAATTTCTCGGGGGCTGCCGCCCCCGAACCCCCACTTTCTCGAGGGCTGCCACCCCCGAAACCCTGCCCGGGGCCCAGCCCGACCCCGGACCCCGGCGAGGATACGTGCTGAGTGTACAGTACTTTGCTGATCAGTCACCACATTTCAACAATCTCCCACTTGGAGACTGATCAGGCTCCACACCGAACAATCTCCCACTTGGAGACTGATACTACACGACACCACTATACATGCAACATCCGCTGGATAAAACACTAGGACTTGACTGGTATAAATTCCATAATTATTAATCAAGAAGACCAACAGAAACTGATGAAGAAATCAGCTTCTCCTGTGGAACTGCCTTTGTGAACATATCGGCAGGATTCTCACTTGAGTGAATCTTCTCAAGTCGTAACTGACCCTCCTCCAAAATAGTCCGGATGAAGTGGTACCTGAGCTGAATGTGCTTTGTCCTTGAATGAAAAGCAGAGTTCTTTGCAAGATGAATGGCACTCTAGCTATCAGTATACAATGGGCTATCCTCTTGTGTCTGACCCAATTCCTTCAGAAAACATTGCAACCAAATCATCTCTTTGCTGGCTTTTGTAGCAGCAACGTACTCAACTTCAATGGTTGAAAGTGCAACAACCTTTTGCAGCCTAGAAATCCAACTGACTGCAGTTCCCCCTATAGTAAAAACATACCCTGTAGTACTCCTCCGTGAATCAATATCACCCGCCAGATCAAAGTCAACAAATCCACTTAGAGCAGCATTAGATCCTTTGAAACATAATGCCTTCGTAGTAGTTCCTTTCAAATACCAAAGAATCCATTTCACAGCATTCCAATGTTCCATACCCAGATTACTCATAAACCTGCTCACAACTCCCACTGCATGTGCAATATCTGGCCTTGTGCATACCATTGCATACATCAGACTGCCAACAGCTGATGAATACGGGATGTTAGACATTTTATTAACCTCTTCCTGTGCCTTTGGACACATCTCCTTAGTCAATTTGAAATGACTATCCAAAGGTGTACTAACTGCTTTTGCATCCTGCATGTTAAATCTTTTCAACACCTTCTTTATATACTCACTTTGGGACAAATTTAAGGTTCTATTTTTCCTGTCTCGTGTAATCCTCATACCGATAATTTTCTTAGCTGCACCCAAATCCTTCATAGCAAATGACCTGGCTAATTTCTGTTTAAGATCATTTATATGTTGCATGTTAGACCCAGCAACAAGCATGTCATCAACATAAAGCAACAAGATAATATAACTATCATTATCAAATCTCTTAAAGTATACACAATGATCAGAATGACATCTATGATAACTGTGTTTAGCCATGAAACTATCAAATTTTAAATACCATTGTCGGGTGCTTGCTTTAGGCCATACAGACTTTTCTTCAACCTGCACACCAAGTTCTCCTTACCTTTGACCTCATATCCCTGTGGTTGCAACATGTAAATTTCCTTCTCCAAATCTCCATGGAGAAAAGTTGTTTTGACATCTAATTGTTCAAGATGTAAATCATCTGCAGCCACAAGACTAAGTACAGTTCTAATTGAAGTCATTTTTACAACTGGAGAAAATATTTCATCATAATCTATACCCTTTTTCTGTGCAAAACCTTTTACCACAAGTCTGGCCTTATATCTTTTCTGACCTCCTTCCTCCTCCTTCAGTCGATAAACCCATTTGTTAGGCAAGGCTCTTTTTTCTGCAAGTAAAGGAACTAAGTCCCAAGTCTTATTTTTCATCAGGGAGTCCATCTCCTCTTTCATGCCTAGCTGCCACTGTTGTTTGGCATCCACCTGCATTGCTTCTTCATATTCTTCTGGTTCACCAGAATCTGTTAATAAAATAGAATACAAAGAAGGAGAAAATCTTTCAGGGGGTCTACTTGTCCTCGTAGAATGTCTAACACTTGTAGGATTTTGTGGGACAATCTGTTGTTGCTGAGCATCAGGTACCTATGGCATTTCATTTTCAGGAATCTCATCCAACACCACATATTCTTGTTTGTCCTGTTCATGCTTCTTTTCCTGCATCTGTTCTTTATACATAACCTTCTCATTGAATATAACATCTCTACTTCTAATTATTTTCTTATTTTCAAAATCCCATAATCGATAGCCATATTCATCTATCTCATATCCAATGAAGGTACATTTTTGAGATTTAGCATCAAGCTTGGTTCTGTTTTCTTTATCAACATGGACAAAAGCTTCGCAACCAAAAGTTTTTAGAAAAGAATAATTTACCTTTTTACCAGTCCATGCCTCCTCTAGAATACCACCATCCAAAGGGGTTGAAGGTCCTCTATTTATCAAATAGACAGCAGTATGTACAGCATCTGCCCAAAAATGTAAGGGCAATCCAGCATGCAATCTCATGCTCCTCGCACGTTCCATGATGGTCCTATTCATTCTCTCTGACACACCATTTTCCTGTGGAGTTCCTGGAACTGTCTTCTGCTTTTGAATCCCATTTAAGGAATAGTAATCTTCAAATGCTTTGCTGCAATACTCACCTCCATTATCCGATCTGAGACACTTCAACTTTTTTCCTGTCTCATTCTCAACCAAAGCTTTCCATTTCTTAAAAGTTTCAAAAACATCTGATTTTTTTTTTAGGAAATATACCCATGTTTTTCTGGTTGAGTCATCAATAAAAATAACATAATAACAAGAGCCACCAAGAGATGATACCTGAGCCGGTCCCCATACATCTGAATGTACAAGCTCTAACTTCTCACTCTTCTTCTCTTTCCCAACCTTGAGAAATTTGACTCTTTTCTGTTTACCATAAACACAGTTTTCACAGAACTCTAAATCAATCTTCTTTAGTCCTAGCAATAGATTTTTGGAGTGAAGGATTTTCATCCCTTTCTCACTCATGTGCCCAAGCCTATGGTGCCACATTATCGAATCTGTTCTTGCAACATTTATTGTTGTTGTCCCTGCAGTAACTTTATCTGTAGCAGCTAAGGTAGAGTAAGTGTTACCAGTACACAAATATAATGTGCCTACCTTCGCACCTTTAGCTACTACTAATGATCCTTTAGTGACCTTCCACATACTGTCTGAGAAGGTAACTATGCAACCTTCACTACCTAGTTTCCCTGTAGAAATTAAATTTCTTCTTAAATTAGGAACATGTCTTACCTCCTGCAGAAACCAGTCATTACCATTCTGCAACTTGATCTTTATCTTTCCTTTTCCAACAATTTGACAGGGCTCATCATCACCCAAATATACCTGTCCAAAATCACCTTGAACATAATCTAGAAAATATTTTCTATGGGGTGTAGCATGAAATGAAGCCCCAGAATCTATTACCCAGGAATCATTAACATTATCCAAACATAAGATTAAAGCATCTTGTAAAGTATTACTTGCAATATTAGCTTCCTTACTATCATTTTCATTTTTATCTCCTTCTTTGTTTTTCCGAGACCAACAGTCTTTCTTTAGATGACCAGGCTTTCCGCAGTACCAGCAATCTTTCTTTCCTCTAGATTGAGAGCGTCCTTTCTTTGACTTCCCTCGTGACTTCTCATTCCCAGGGCCTTTTCCTCTTTCCTTTGATCTTCCTCTGTTCTCCACATTCAAAACACTACCTGATGATGTTGGAGTCTCACCTGTGTTTTTCTTTCGCATTTCCTCGCTTAGGATAACACCAACAATATCATCAAATACCAAAGTATTTTTACCAGAGACAGAGTTACTTACAGCCATAACCAAGCTATTCCAGCTTTCTGGCAAAGAACATAAAATCAAGAGAGCCCTAACCTCTTCTGCAAAGGTAATTTTTACCGAAGACAATTGACTGGTAATTGTATTAAATTCATTTAAGTGCTCCGCTACAGATCCTCTCTCACTCATTTTCAAATTAAACAAACGCTTCATAAGAAATACCTTATTCAAAGCCGAGGGTTTCTCATACAGCTTAGCCAATGTTGCCATCAAATCTATAGTCATTTTTGCTTCTGTTATATTGAATGCTACAGATGACGCAAGGCACAATCGAATGGATCCTAGTGCCTTTCTATCTAAAATGTCCCACTCTTCATCTGATATTGTGGTCGGTTTCTTTGCCTTTCCTTCCAATGGCCACCACAAATCCTTTTGATACAGGTAATCCTCCATCTGCATTTTCCATAACTGATAATTCTGGTCGTTAAACTTTTCGACCTTGAATTTGGAATCCTCCATTGCTCCCACTCAAATCTAAAAGTCCTGCCAATTTACAGAAAACCTCGCTTTGATACCAATTGTTAGGGTTTCAAGCAGATCTGAAGCAAATATGAACTAACAATTATATGCAGATTTAAATACAAAAGATAAAGAAATAAAAACAGGACACAGATAACACAGAGATTTAACGTGGTTCACCCAGAATGGGTTACGTCCACCATACACAGCTGTCCAATCTTTCTTATTATCCAGCAAAAATAGTACATCAACCTTACAATGCCTTAAGCATCCCAGCCGCTTATAACATGCGTTTTTAGGGAAACAAACAAAGTCGGCCTTTTTTAGGGTTTTATTACAATGTCGATTTTCATCAACAAAAACCGGCAAAAAAAAAATTTCTCGGGGGCTGCCGCCCCTGAACCCCCGCTTTCTCGGGGGCTGTCGCCCCCGAACCCCTGCCCGGGGCTCGGCCCGGCCCCAGACCCCGGCGAGGATACGTGCTGAGTGTACAATACTTTGCTGATCAGTCGCCACATTTCAACAATTTTAAACATTGATGATAAGTGGACGAAACTGCTTTCATTGCATGGATCCATGGATGGCCAAGGATCATATTATAAGGGAGATCAAGGTCTAGGCCCTGCAGGAAAGTGTTTTCTGTCACTGGACCGACTCTGATAGGCAATGTAATTATCCCTTTGGATGGGCACTCAGCATCATCATATGCTTTTATTGTTATTCTTCTGGAAGCATCAATGTCATTTTCTGTATATCCAAGGCCAATGACCACTCTCAAGGTACAAATATTAAGACCCGCTCCGCCATCTATCAAGACTCGTCGGATTTTGCAATTATGGACAAAGACTTCAAGGTGTAAAGGATCATTATGAGGGAGCTTATCAAGTGAGATATCATTATCAGAAAATGCGACATTTTGGGAAACAGCTAGATGTCCAATCCGGGCTTGAAACTGGTCAACATCAATGTCTGTCGGGATAGTGGACTCAATTAAAGCTTTATCCAGGACTGCACGATGCATGGGAGACATTTTTAATAACTCAAGGATTGATATTTGTGTAGGTGTCTTTCCTAGATGATCCAAGAGATTATACTAACTTGCAGGAGTTGGTTTGGAAGGAGATGCAGGAGCTCCTTTCAGGACTATTTTAGATTGATGAGTGGTAACTACGCAAGAAGGATCTTGTCCCTTTATTCTTAGGGTGGAAACATACTCATTTGACGCGTGAAAACAATTGATGACATTGTTATAACCAGTATTTGCATAATTTGTTGTTTGGGTAGAGTTTGAAGAAGACGCTTTACCCTTGTCATGATCAAGCAAAGGAGTTTTGAAAATAGTATGATCAGTGTTAGAGGTTGCATGGGGTGGATCTACCTCAATTACTCCTTGCTCTAACAAATCTTGAATCATATGTTTCAATTGAAAACATGACGCGGTTTTATGTCCTTTGGACCGATGATACTCACAGTATGCATTATCATTCCACCAATGCGGTTTTACCACTGGTTCTGCCTTGATATCTGGTAGCTTAATAAATTTTGCTTGTATTAATTGCTTCATTACCGACTCAATAGGCTCTCCCAATGGCGTAATTGTCGAGGAGGCCCATCCCTTGATCGGAAAGGTTTGCATTGTTGGCTTTGTTGCTGGCCTTGTTGTTGATTATATTGTTGAAGATGCTGTTGGTATTGCGGCTGAGTGACATTGCTCGCTGGTGTTCGATTTTGTTCCATAGTTGACATATTAGGAACACTCAATTTATTGATCGTGAATGGGGGTTGATTTGTATTTACCTCTCTTGCATCAACAACTCCATCATTAGTGACATTCTTGTTCTTATACCAAAATCTATTTTTGTCCCCTGAATTGTTCGTGTTGTCACTGTCTTTGTTAAGCTTAATGATTCCTTTAGCTACAAGAGCAGTTTCAATGTTCATCCCTTTCTTAATGATTTTCTCTATAGTACTAGGACTTTTCAATTTCAGTTCATACATCATTTCTAGGACCAAATTTTGGATAAACAGATTCACTTGTTGTTCTTCAGGTATATCTAGGGAAGAACGACTATACAAGCTTCGCCATCATTGCAAGAAAGTCACTAATGGTTCACCTTGCTTTTGCTTGGTGTTGCATAAATCTGACATGGTCACGTCACTGTCGATGTTAAATGCAAAGTGAGATATAAACTTTTGAGCCAATTCAGACCAAGTCTTTATATTTCCTGGCAGATGCGAATACCAATCCATGGCTTGTCCCGTGAGACTTCGTGCAAATAATCGCATTAAATATGTCTCCTCATAACTCACTTCAGTACATGCCACGAAAAATGCTCGAATGTGATCTTTTGGATTGCCATTCCCTTTATATTTCTCAAAATTAGGTGCCTAAAAATGTTTAGGGAATGGAGGCATGTATAAGCTCTTATCAAATGGATTAGGACACAAATCCTAATCTGTCTACAACTTCTTTGTTCCTTTAGTTTCCAATGCGTCAACTTGTCATTGCAATTTCTCAAGTTGTTGCGCAATTGTATCAGATTTTGGAGGTCCATCATTAATCCCGATGGGTACTCTTTGTCAATACATCATATTTCCAATCGGTTGTTGATGCTCTGAAATGGCCGTTTTTGGTGTCTCCAGCATATAATGTTCTTGGTACATCTCTTGTTGTTGTGGTTGTGCCATGCCTTGATATCGACCTTGTTGTTGTGCTTCTTGTAGCCTAGGTTGATATTGCAATTGAGTATGTTGTTGATATTGCACAGGCGCCAATTGCGATTGTGAAGTATGATAGCTTGTTTGTCTTGGCACATATTGAGGCACATGTTGTTGATGTTGACGAATCGGAATTTGTTGACTTTGTGCCAATTGTTGTCGCGGTGTATATCCCATCATTTGCAAAAAACTTTGTTTAGGTGGTTTTTGTTGTTTCTCCTTAAGATGGGGTATAGCACTTGCATTAACTTGTTGTGTTGTTTGTCCAATCCATTGTGATGGTTGCAAGTTTGCATTAACTTGTAATGGTGCCAAAGGTGCTGCAATTTGTTGTCGAATGCGATATTGTTGTTGTTGTACATTGCTTGTTTGCACATTCGATTGTACCTTTTGTGTATTACTCAATTGTTGCAACAATTGTTGTTGGTGCAAACCACTATCCGTAGCTCTTTGTGTCGCCATTATTGAAGGATCTGTCGCAATATTGTTTGGCAAATATATTGAGCTTAACGGGACATAAGAACTTTGTTGCATCGTGGAATTGTTTTGGCCATTGGTGATATCAGGCATTCCAGTCGTGAAGCTTTCTTGCATCTTAGATGTTGATCCAATTTTATGCATGTAAGGAACCACTTCTTGTTGAGGGATAGTTGTCAATATTTGTGCGGTCTTCATTTGATCTTGTTGCACAGGTGTTGTGTTGAATAATGGATTATTTATTGTTTCAAATGGTGACTTTTGAGGAATAGTCATTGTCAATGCTTTTGAAGCACGTTTACTCATCAAGGTAGGTTGAGTTTCTTATTGCATATTTCCTTCATTTGGATGTGGAGAGAAACTTAACAGCTCACCACTTTGTTGTGTTTGCACATTAATTTGCTCGTTTGAGGAAGCCACATTACTCATCATGTTAAGATATTTTTGTGGGAACATCTTAAAGACCTTGTTCAAGAATTTATCCATCTTTTTCGTCAACTTTGGATCTTGAAGGAACATGTCAACATCATCAGAAGCATTGGAATCTGATGAAGAATCTGGTTGGACATTTGGATTCGTTTCTTGTTGAATGCCTTGATCTGAACCAAATCCTTGTGAAAGAGTTTGTTCTTCATATAATGTTTGTATTCCATGTTGCAAGTTTGGTTGATTCCAATCGAAAGGTGCATTTCCTCTTGGAGTTGGTGGAACACTCCCATGTCCTGGTTTCATAGGTACAAACACTGGTTCATATAATGGAGGTGGTCCAAGTTGAACCATTCCATATGGTGGTAGTGATGTGTTTGATGAACCTTCAATTTGTACTATTTGACTGGTTTGAAATTGCGAATTTGATATGTTGTCAATGGGTTGATACGCTGGTTCACCCATCTTTTTAGATTTTGATCTTGTTTCAATAGGCATGTCACTTATGCAAATGCAATATTTTTGAAATTTTTCAACGACAATATATGATATGCAACTAAATGTGAACTAAATGAATGAGAATGCAATCTATGGCAAGAATGCAACCTATGTTTTTGGTTGTTTTTCAAGATTTTGACAAACTTTTTGGAATGCAAATCTAAGAAAGAGACCCTTAGGAAATTGAAATGATGTCTAGACTTCAAAGGACAAAAGGACCAAGTGACAAAAGGACAAATGAAAAAGTCTCCCCTATATGCTTGGATACTAAGCTAGGTTTGACCAAATGACAATAATGACATAAAGAGAAAAGGTTTGATAAGGTCTAGACTTCTTAACAATGACTTAGGGTTTATCAAAGATTTGGATTACTCAAGTATGACAAAACTTAGTTTTGGCACTATATGCTAAGGGACAATTACTATGCAAGTGACCCTAATATGATATGATAATGACCTAAGCTTAATGAAGAGACCTATGGTATGCAAATATGAGTGTATGACAATGGTATTACTCTAATGCAAGAGGACACATGCAAATGAATGACCCTAAATCTAAGTGACATGAATGTTGAGACAAGATTTTGAAAAATGTTTGACAACCATGTTTGAAGGTGTTTTGAACTTTGTTGGATGAAATGTTCTTGGGTTTAACCTTGTTTTGAATCAATTTTGTCTTGTTTTTGGAATGAGACACAATTCAACTTTTGACAAGAAAAGAAGACAAGATATTTCAACTTAGACTCAATACAATCATGCTCACTCACACATTTCTTATGGTAGGCAAGGACATTAGGTACTTGAGAGGTAGACTTGTTATGGGATTCAAGGAGAATACATAGATGCTTGACCCCACGGGCTCCCCTCCACGGCACTCACTTCTCAGGGCAGCCAAGCATCAGTCCCCATGGAAATCTCCCCATGGCGAACTTAGTATCTCTTCCAAGTATCTGAACTTGTCCTTCTCAAGCAACTAGAAGGATTTTTGGCCTCTAAATACAAGGTGTTTAGTAAGGATTTCTGTTAAGTGTTACTCCTTGATGTCACACAAGCGTGATTGAGACATTAAGCCCATCAAGATACCAAAAAAATGTAGTCACGCAAGCACGATTTAGACCGTGAGGTCCTACTTAGATGTTGATATGAGAAAGAGTTCAAGGGTCATCACTTCCCAAGTAACTGCAATTCCCACGTAACCCTTCCTTCAAAGCTTTTGCTCATCAGGTATTTTTTTATAGTGAGTTAGAATGCCAAGGTATTATAGCCGTACTCACTTTGGGTCGTTCCCTTCTCACAATTATCACTTGCTTGTAAAAGCAAATGGTCGAGAAGGTAGACCCTCTAAAGGTGACACACAATCAAAGACATGAGCATGGTATTGAAGATCTGGATTTCTGATCACCCTAAGAAGGATGAGAGCATACTCTCCTACTCCAATGTCAAACTCAACAATCAAATCAAGCATAGATTCATTCCATCCTATTTAGAAATCACTAGGTGCCTAAATGTTAATTACAAACACAAAGTTTAGTTGTATTCCAAGGCAACCTGCAAAACCCAAGTCAGAAGTTTGATATGTTTAGTCTTTGACTATCGAACTTGCACAAAAACATGTTAGTAGTTTCATTTGTTTGTCTTTTCCATGTGCATGCCAAGGTTCTGCACAGAGAATTAGTACCAACAAAACCAAAAAAGCAGAAATAGAATACAAAAGAAAACAACTTGCAAGTGAAAAACACTGTCTTTTACCTCTGTTTCTGGACTTTACACAGGCGCAGAAGTCTTGACACAGGCGTAGAAGTCATGACACAGGCGTAGATTGTCTTTGACTCAGGCACAGAATGCATAACACAGGTGCAAAATGCTTGACACAGGCGCAGAAGTTCCCAGAAAGTCCTGCACTACCCTATTTCTTGGGTTTTTGACCTGCAAATCAACTCAAAAGCATGATTAGGGGGTTAGTTCACGTCGGGTTCCCCAATTAATGTAGCTAGGAAATCGGAAATCATCACAAGCAATTCAATATTAGTCATAGCTCAATCACAAAAGCAGATTGCAATGGTCAATCCTAACACACTCAATAGAGACATGAAAAGCAAAACATTCAAAACTAAAAACTAAGCAAACCAGATGCAGATTCGAATGTCTCCTTCATGCGGCTCCATTGTCCTTCTTTCTTCTCCAAATAGCCTTTTGTTTGTGGATCTCACCTTCAAGTGCATAAACCTAATGTGAAAGCAAGATTGACATTGGCACAAGAGTACTCAAAGCGTGATTGATTCGACAAAGTAATTATTATTAGCCGAGATTGAAGAAATTCATCCAATTTATAGACAAATTGGAGAGATGATCAAATTAGCATGATTCAATTCAAATGGAAATTGTAAATCAAAAATGTCAATTATGACAAATTTATGACAAATTATGCACTTTCTATGCAAAATTGATTGATTGTCAATTTATGACAAATTATGACAAATTTCTATGTCAAAATTGATTGATTGTCAATTATGACAAATTATGACAAATTGAAATGTCATTCCCATGAAATTAGGAGAAAAATAGGAGGAAATTGAAATAAGGAATTAGAAAATTAGAAAATTGGGAAAATAGGAAATTAGGAATTAGAAAAAGAGGAAATTAGGAATTTAGTGAATTAATTAATAATTTTTCATTTATTAATCAATTCACAAAGAGGGAATTTAGAAATTGATGAAAAATTAGGTAAATTAATTAATAATTTGTCATTTATTAATTAATTCACAAAAGGAGGAATAATTAGTTCATTAAATGAACATTTAATTGCGATGAGAAGACTTAGGATAAATAAATAATTTATTAATCCTAAAGGGAGAAATGACAAACAAGGTTAAATGATTAAATCACGAAACCCTAGAAGATGAATTAGCAATGCAAGGATGACAATTAGGTCTTGATGAAAGATAATTGACTCGATCATGATTCTGATTAACAAAGAACCAATGTGATAAAATGATTTGATTGATAAGTGTGCCAATTGACGAGGAACAATGACAAATTGATCCAAATTGACACGATTGAGAAGGACAACGATCAATGACAAATCGATCGTAAAAATGACAAAATTGACAAGAAGACAAGGATCAATGACAAAATAGATTGCAAAACAACAAGATTGAAAATGACAACAATCGATGACAAATCAATCACAAGATGACAAGATTGATAAGAGGACAAAATCCTAATTAGGATTGATGATGTCCAAAATGATGACAAATGAGCACGCACATTGATGCGACAGGATAAGATCGATCAAAATCATGACTGGATAGTGTTGTCGACAAGACCAAATTTGAGAGCGAGACGAATGAAGAATGTAGAAGAATGACTCAATGCTCGCAAATGATAAAAACCAAGTGCGAATCATAGGAGAAATGTTAATGCAACGCAAAAACCTAAAATGAGGCAATGCGCAAATGTTAAAGTACGATTCTGCAAGCGTTGACCATTTTTAGGTGTCTACAGAAATATATGCTAAAGCCCTCCTCAAAGCACCTAGAGAACTTGAAGAAGAAGTATTTGGAAATGTTGAAACCATTGAAACCAAAGTACAAACCATGAAACAAAGGAAGAGAAGAGAACAAACAATAAGAAAAGTAACTAAATAGGCAAAAGAAATCAAGGAAGACTTGTTGAATAAGATTGGTATCAAGGAAAGTGACCTGGAAGGGTTACGACCGGAAGCACATCTTTCACCGGTTGGCACCTCCTCTAATAGTGAAATACCAGTAGAGTTTCAAAGAGTAGAAAGAAAAATGAAACCTTCACCAATATCCTCTCCTGCACCCAACAGAACAAGACAAAAACAATAGGCAGTAAGGCCTCCGGCAAAGAAAATAACACCAACGAAGAAGAAGGAAAAACAAGTTATCCCTCCACTTGATAATCTTCTAAATGAAATTACTAAAGAAGGAAACTTGTCCAATGTCAACAAGTTGTATAATACTTTCACTAATGAAGAAAAGGAAAGCATAGAAAACAGTGTCATTCTACACTTAGATATTTACAAGATATTTTTTACAGAAGTTGTAGATGACTTACCAAGTGATTTGTATAGGAGACTAGATGCAAAGAGATTAGAAATTATGGAATTGGATAAGAAGATAAAGATAGAAAAACTACTTGCAGTTCACCCAATGAAATCTGCAAAAGAAATTGATGAATTGATAAGTGAGGCTAACACAACTGTATTTTCCACTAGTTACCGACATGTAGCTTTAATGGCTGGTAGAGTGAATGAGATCACTGAAGAGACAGGGAACAAATGGGATATCTTATTTGTGGAAAAAGAAAAGCAAGAAGAACTTAAAAGGCCCAAAACATTTAGAGTCTATCAAAAGGATAAGGATAAAGGTAAAGGCAAGGTAGGTGGTCCTCCAAGAATAAAAGTAACTTAGAATTTTCCTCCTTCTGATACACCACCGGTTACTGATAATATTGAGAGTATGGAGACTACACATGAAGACACCAATCCTGATTCAAAGGTGTTCTATACTATGAATATTGACACACAAGAAGTAAACATTGTGGTTGATAAGGAAACCACTAAGAAAAAAGATGTGGTAACTAAGCCACCGGCTGAGGATATTGTTGTAGAAACACATGTTGAGGATACAATTGGAAATATTGAGATTGGGACTGAAACACATGTTGAACAATCAGTTGACCCCCCTGGAGCTGAAACTGTGATAGATACCACTGGTGCACAAACTGAGAAACCTACTGAGTTAGAGCAACAGGCTACTGATAACACAATAAAATCTATTGAGATACTGGCAATGGACAGCTTTGAGGTACACACAGAGAAACCGGTAGAAAACACGGAGACTTCATCAGAGAAACCGACAGAAGATAGCACAGAGAAACATACTGAGATACATTATGAGAAACATGAAGAGAAAAAGGTTGAGACAGAGATAGTGCCACCGGCAATAGCTGAGAAACCCAAACCTTTGCTAGTTGAGATGCAGACTCAGACTGACCTACCAGAGGTCACCATAAGCAAAGAGGTTACTCACATCGACGAAATGTAGATTGTTAAAGTAGTTGGACAATCTTCTAGTTCCTCCTTAATAGAATTTAGACCGACAAATGTAATAGAGGTATTGTTGGATTCAATCGAGAAAATCACATATTGCAATGCACTTGCATACACGACAATTGATGATAGCATCCCTATTTTGAAATTGATAGCACCCAAGTGCAATGTGGACAATAAAGATTCTTTGAGTCAACTAGACACATTGTCTAAGTATATCATCGACAACTTATTAACAATTGATCAAATTAATGAGGAAACTTTCAATGAGAAAATGAATAAAGAGAAAGAAAGATTCTTTGATGAAACAATAAAATGATGCAAGGAACACAATGACACCTTATTACTAGCACTAGGAAAAACAATAATGGAATTTAAGGAGTTGTACAGGGATACATGCAAGATTGATGTTTTGACAATGGATATAGACAAGAAAATCAGTGAAGCATGGAAAGAAATAAATAATATTGCTGATAATCTCATTGGTTCACCTGAATCATTATCGGCAATAGAGAAGGAAATAGGAGAATTTGAGGAAAAACTTGAGAAGTTGGAAAAGGAAAAGGAAAGAATAAAGTTCAAGGCTAAGGAACTGAAATGTAGACTTGGTCTGAAACTTGACATCCTCATCTCTTTAAGAAAAGAGATATTAGGGGCACTTGTTCTTGGACTTAAGATAACAAAAGAGAAAATGCACATACTCATCGGTACAATACAAAGGACGGAAGCAACATTAAAAGACAATGAAAGGTTCACTAACAGCTTAAATTTTGTATTGGCAGATCTATTTCAGATTGTAACCAACCGGTTATAGGGATCGAGCTGAGAACTACACTCAATTGACATTTTTGACAACCTTTTTCATTGATGTCAAAAGGGGAGTAGTTGGGATGAGAAAAATTATGACAGAAGAGATCATCTGCTCAGGGGGAGCACACAGTTTTGGCAAATTTTTGGACAACATATTTTGGATACATTTTTGGATTTTTCTCATGAGTGTTACCATCAATGCCAAAGGGGGAGATTGTTGGAAAATGCACACTCCAATGAGAAATTGTAGGTGATTGAAGGTATTGTCATTGATGGAAACCTTGCAATCCTATGGCACCGGCACCAGCAAACTCTACACCGGCAGTGGCAAAGATGATTACCGGCACCCCAACCGACAGGATTTTGATTATTGCATTTTGTATTTGATTGTAATATCTTTTTGTAAGACGACAAGGAGAATTGTAATAGGACTCATATATAAGTATGAGATCTTATAGATCATTTGTGTAAGAATGTAAGAGGTAGATGTGAACATGCGAATATTAAGGCAGATTTTGGAGTAAGGTTTATGGATATTTTATGAGCTTAAACCAATACTGAACCTGGCATAGAAGATGTTGAACCAAAGCAGTACATTATATTGGATTTGCATAATCCATTTTGTAAGTCAGTGAGACTTCCTTTTTGTAATTAAGCAATGAGATTTAAGCAGTTGGCCTTCTTGCATGTGCAGGCCCATATTGTAAGTAATATTCATTTATTGGCTAGTGAGTGAATATTGTGGGTCACAAATCCCACCGAGGTTTTTCCCACACCAGGTTTCCTCGTTAAAAAATATTGTGTTATGGTGTGATTTCTATGTTGTTCTTGTTGTTCATATTTACTGCATTAATTATGGTTTACCGGTACACTATTTTGGAATACATTCTATTAAATAAGATCAGAAAATTTGTTAACCGACAAGATACTGATTCACCCCCCCCCCCCCCCCCCACTCTCAGTATCTTTGGAAATCCTAACACACATGAGGTTTTTATTTCATTTAATCTCGTGTTATCGGTCATTATTATTTATTACTATTCTTATTTGTAAGTCTTAAGGAAAGAAATTATTCTGAAAGAAGAGAATAAGAGGAACATCAATCCTAAAACAAGAGGAATTGGTGAAGGTAACACCCAGGTAATTAGTTTAGTTTTAGTTCCTAGTCAAGAGTTAATTGGTTACAAGCAATGAGAAAGTAGTCTCCCCTTTGTGAGGAGAGATTTAATATCACATACTATGGATGAATCTACAATTTTGTAAACCTTACAGCTTACAAAATTTTCACCCAACATGATCAAGAGGTCAAAGCATGATGATAGTAAGCCACGAGAGTTGAGGGAAGTATTTGACAGTGTCAAAGTGCTTGAAGAGGTTGTAACATTCATTAATGAGGTTAAAATTATAATTGGAGAAGAAATTGAAGATCATTGATCATATGGAGTGTAAAGTGTTGGCCAACATAAAGGATGATCAAGGAACCCCAAAGTCATTAGATCAATGGAAGTCGAAATTCAGATTATTGTTGTCAAAGACAATTTCAATTGTGTATGAAGAAAATGAACTGAATGTGGAGAAGTTGAATCAGTTGTTGAATGCAATTTATTCTTTTGAAGTCATGTGTGAGAATTATTAGAGAGACTCAAGGTCAATCCTAGATTCAAAATATACTGGTCACCTTGAGAAGTTGAATGCAATGTTGAAGTATCCATGGTTTGCTAATGCAACATTTACTAAATGGGATGAGAAGTATGGAGAAGACTAAATTTTGAATCAATAGTCAACATACTATTTTGGGCAGCATCAATATTTATTCTCCACAAGAAACAACCAACACTATATTCTGAGGGTGGACTTTGGTCAACAAGTTGTCATTGAAAGAAGATTTTTCCCTCTCTCAAACTTCTTTCCATTTTGATCCTCCGCTATCTTTTGACCTCCTAATTCTTAGGATGGTGCTCATTAATGATTGTCAAATGAATAAATAATTGACACTTGCAACTGTCTTGAATCTATTTCGCTCCCTTGCTTCTATAAAAGGGAATTTAGAGCCATTGTATTGGTTCTTCTTAGCTTTTGAGAATTTTGATCTCTACAAGAACTTAGAGTAGCTTTTTTATTAGGTGTTGATAGTGGAAAGACATATATATCACTCTACAAATTGTAAAGCATATTTCCATATCAGATAATGAAATGTTTTTTTATTAGGTGTTGATAGTGGAAAGACAGATATATCACTCTACAAATTGTAAAGCATATTTTCATATTAGCTAATGAAAATGGAGTTTGGGTCTATTTGATGTGATTTTCTCCTTTTGTTATGCTTAACCCTTTTGGAATGCTTAAGTACGACTTAATGGTTTCGTCTTTGTAATGCAGTGTGTGTCTTGGTTCCTGTTGTATTTAAAGGAAATGGTTAAAAGGTTGCAATCAGGATACAAGGGATTGAATGTGATATTAAGGATCTTAAAGTAGAATTACATTTCAATTAGCGATGGGAAGTTTAATGTAACACATTGATTTAGTTAGCCCTTAGATTTGAAACATATGTGTAAAGGTTGTAGATGATAATGTTATGATTGGACCCTATTGCCCTATAAGGCATTGATCTAAATTATTTCTGAGGTTAGGGTTTTAAAGGCATCTTTTAAATTCAAAAAATCCAAAAACATTTATTTTCTTTTAGTTTATTTTATTTTAGTTTATTTGGTTAAGGTTTGTTATTCTCCTATCAAAAAGAAACAAAACCAAGATAATCTAGCCTTGAAGAGCATAATACAAACTTTGGATTTCATATATGAGAAAATATTTGCATAAGGATGCAATATCAAAGTTTGAAAGATGACTTGTAAAGATATTGTCATTAGGATCACCCTCCTTGGTTTGTAGAGAAAAAAATGCAAAAGGTTTGGGCCTTAGGGTTTAACATTGTTCATTGGCCATTGGCCTAGAAGTCCTTGATCATAAGTGAGGGATGGTCTTTAGAGGATTCTAGGGAAATCTGTTGGAAAAACACCAGCAAGAGAGACCATAGGAAGTTTAGTTTTAGATTTTGTTGCCTCATGGTGATGTGAGCTTTGTTGGGTTGTGCACCCTTCTTGGGATAAGTAGTATCTAAATGGAGTTTCTTAGCACTAATGGTAGTCCCTAAGTAGGAATTTATTTGTTGGTGATTCTCTTTAGGACCATGTAGTTGGTACTTGCTCCCAGCTGCAATGATAACTAATGAGGGTAATGTGGTAATCTCGATGGTGGTTGCACCTAGTGGCTAGCATCCACTTAGCTTGTGCACCCTAGAGATGTGTGAGTTTGTTATGTTGTGGCTTGGACTTGTAGAGAGTCTAGAATTAATTCTTGTGTGTTTGGTGTGTTTGAAGTATTAAGTAATAGGTGTACCCTATCCTTGGCTTGTGTAGGCTTTCAGGAGTATTCCTATTTTTCATAGGGGAGGATGTAAAACCCTTCTTGTTTGCAATATGGAGATGTGTAGATCTTGACATCATTTTTTTATTGTGTTGTAGGATGCATAGGTCACCTTCATGCTTATGTTTCTTAATGTGTATGGGCTATAGTGGTTCAACTTCACCATTTTATTTATGATTTATGTTCTTGCCCTCCTTAGCATGTGTGGACCAACTACATGTTCAAGATGGTGTTCCTCAACATGTTGGTCATTGGTGTTATGTACATTGAGATGTGTGTATTTTGTTGTGCCAAGTTCTTTGTGAGGACTTGATGTATTCATTTGTGGTGGAATTTTCTATGATGCATGTGACATGGTAGCATGCTTTATTATGATTATGTTGCAATTCAACGAGGTGTGAGATATTATTTAAATGTGTTTACAAATTTATGATGATTTGAGGCATTAATATTCATGTTGAAATTAAATGGTAACATGATATATATCAGTTAAATGCAATGAGATTATGAATATGATGTGGAATCCCATCGAGTGATGTTGATATGCTTCTACTATTATGTGCATGCAAAATTACACTTGATGATTGTGGATTGATTAGAGGTATATGGTATTTCTCCACCTGACTCCACAAGTTTGAGTTATACCTCAATGGTGGTTATAGGGAGATATCACATTCGTCATACCCATTCTACCTTACCCATATACTCAATTCATCATACCCATTCTACATTACCACAAGTACCATGGTTGGTAGTATTCTAGAAACCCTAAACCCTATGTAGACATCTAGTAATGAGTGTTTGGATGTTTTATGTTAATTTAGATTTTTTCATAAATTTAAATGAGAATGAATTTTGTGGTTTTATGATTTAAAATCATAATTTAATGCTAGAATTTATATATGGCATATGAGTACTTGTTGATTATGTGTTTTGGGAAATCAAGATAAATTAGATTGATTTGAGAATTAAAATTAATTATTTTATCATTTTATTTTCAAAATAATGAAATTTGGGTTGAGTGTTAAAAGAGCAAAATTAGACTTCATTTGGACTTATGCATTTTTGTGTGAATAAAAATATTGAGAAAAAACCCTCTTCTCTTCAAAAATTTATTTTGTGATTGGGAAAGGTTTAGGAAGTAGTTTAGAGTGAAATCAATTGCAAGTGGATAGGAATTAGGAAGGGAAGTTGTGTGTGGGAGGAATCAGACTTTTGTTTGGTGCATGTGAAGCGGCTTGCATTTGGATGTTTCACAAAAATTTAGGTAAGTTGATCATTTCTCTTCTATTTCAATTGATAAATGTATGTAAATGGATTTTATCTATCAATAAAGTAGGAAAAGTGTTTATTTTTCATTTAAATTAGAAATTATGAAGTAGGGCAATAAATTTAGATTTATTTTGTTATTTTCCAAAATGCGTAGTTATAATGTTAAAAATTTTATTTAGTGCTCAAAATTTGAAATTGATAGTGTAGAATGACTGCTAGGCACATTTAGACCCAAAGTGTATCTTTCAGTTTTCAACTTTCAAGACTTTTGAAAATCATGAATTTTCAAGCTTTTTTTATGGAGTTTGAATGAATTTCTGGTTTTTGATTTTTTAGAAAATTATAAAAAAATTGAATGTTTTGAATTTTTTTGGCATATGGGAATGTGTGAACAAAACTCTCTTCATGAAATGCTAAATTAGATCAATTGGAATTATGTTTTAAATTTTCATGAGCTTTTATTTTGGCATTGATTTTCATGCCATGTACATGGAAAAATGTGAAAATGGGAAAATGAGAAAATGAAATGTTAATGTGATTTAAGAAAGATTGGAATGCATGAAAAGTTAAAACCAATATCTTGAAAATGTGTTATGAAAATTGGTAGAAGCTTGTATTTTGCATTGTTTTTCATGCCACATTTGTTGGAGAATGTGATGAGCCTAGGTATTATACAGGTTTGGATGTGGCTTCCAATGAAGGTTGGGTCACAAAGGGGATGCCCCAAAATACATTGTTGGGAATTCATGGTAAAAATTGAAAACTAATAAAACATGGGTAATTAATTAACAAAGAGAATGGATCTCCCTTTCCTACTTTGAGTGCTTGTAAAGGATAAGGATGACTTGGGAAGACCTAGTCATCTGTGGGAAGTGGATTTGGTATGATCCAGTCTCCTTGACTCTTAGAGATGAAATATCGGTTCCACATGAGTCATTCCTTTGAGCTACACAATAACACTCCCTCTCTAGCTCTTTAATATCTAGCCCTTGTGTAGTCTTGAGTAACATCAAAAAGATGAGATATGCCTTTTTGCATTGGTGTTAACTTTATTACTTTTGATGTTGTGTATTCTCTATGATTGTTGTGGGTATATTCCTTTCTCCCCATTGTATTATGTGAGTGTTTGTGTGTGTTTTAATCAATGACAGTCCCAAAGACACTAAGAGGGGGGGGAGGTGAATCAGTGTCTAACCGGTTTACAAAATATTTATACTTATTTAAAACTTTGCATCCCAAAACAGTGTACCGGTAAATAAGAATTAATTCAGCAAATAAGAACAGAGACAGCATAGGGAACACACCATAACACAAGATATTTAACGAGGAAACCCGATGTGGGAAAGACCTCGGTGGAATTTTTGACCCACAATATTTATTCACTGGCCAATGAATAAATACTACTTACAATGAGGGGCCTGCACATGCAGGGAGGTCGGGGCCTAGAGCACACTGCTCAATAAAGAGTCACACTAACTACAAAATGGATTATCAAAATCCAATACAATGTACTGCTTCAAAACAACATCTCTCATGCCAGTTTTAGTACCGGTTTAAGTTCAATCAATAACCCAAACCTTCGATGTCAACTATATCACCTTATACAAAATTGCCTTATCTTCACATCTATCTACATTCCAAAATGACCTAAAAGATCTCATACATATATGAGTCTATTACAATGTACCATGTCAGCTTTTACAAAAGACAATTACAATTCAAAACAATAAATAAAAGTTTATTCCATGTCGACCTGAGTATCGGTATGCATTGTTTCTAATATCGGTAAAGTGTTTGTCGGTGTATGTAGAAATATAATGTCGGTGTTGGTATCTGTCAATTGGTTGCCATCAATGACAACATCAATTATTCTCCTAAGAGTGTAGAATGCCAACAATCTCCCCCTTTGGCATTGATGGCAACACTCATGAGAAAAATCCAAAAACTGAAGTCCAAAAAGATGTGCTCCCCCTGAGCAAGTGATGTCCTTTGTATAAGCATTTTTCTCCTCCACTACTCCCCCTTCGACATCAATGGCAAAGATTGTCAAAAATAGTCAAACGAGTGTAAAAATTTCACCTCAAGGTTTGTAACCGGTTGGTTACAATCTGAAAAATATCTGCCAAAATTAAATTCAGACTCTGCATAAACCTTTTGCTATTATTCAAATTTGCCTCAGTCTGTTGGATCGTATCGGTGAGATAATGCATGTGTTTTTCCGATGATCACTCTCCTTGAAGTAATGCCTTAGAGATTTCATTTCTCTAAGAGATAAGATTGTCCAACTTAGGACCAAGTTTATCTTTAAGTTTCGGGACATTTGACCTTATCCTTGCCTTCTCTTTCTCAAGTTTCTCTAATTTGTCCTCAAAACTTGCCATTTCCTGCTCAATAACTGATATATGTCTGGATGAACCAATTATATTATTAGTTGTCATCAATTTCTTTATGTGTTTTACTGATCTCCTTATCTATGTCCTCTGCCAAAAGGTGAGGTTTGCAGTTTCCCTATATAGCTCCTTGTATTCCAAAATTGTAGAGTTAAGTACCGGTAATAATGTATTCAAGTGTTATGTGCACTTCTTTATAGTGTCTTCAAAGAATTTGTTTTTCTCTTTTTCAACTCTCTCCTTAATTGTGTCCTCATTCACCTTGTAAATAGTTATTACATTATCAACATTAAATTTGGACAATGTGTCCAATTTACCTAAAGAATCCTTAATATGATCTATGTTACAATTTGGTGCAATCAACTTAAGAATAGGTAAAGTGTTGTCAATTGCCTTGTAGGCTAATGCATTGCAATCCGTTATCTTCTTGATTGAATCCAAAAGTACCTCTATAACATTGGTAGGTTTGAATTCACCTGTAGATGTGTCGGATGTCTGGCCAATTATCTTTATTACCTCTTTGCTTCCATCAGGTGTATCCATTTTTCTTGCATTTTTTTGTGTGGATCAATCTGGGTTTGCATCTCAACCTGCAAAGGTTTCTCAGACTGTTTCAATGTCGCAGTGATTGTCAGTTTCACTGTTTCTGTGTGTACCTCTGCCTCAGTTTATTTCTCTGAAAGTTCAACTGTCGATATCTATATCTCTAGTGGCCCTATGCAAGTACCTTTATCTTCAGTAGGTTTTTTAGTCTCTGACGGTTGCTCTGTTTGGGTTGGGATCTCACCTTCCTGAGAGTCAATTGTCTGTGTCGGTTCCTCTGAAAATTTTTTATTATCAACAATGTCTACTTTAACCTCTGAATTATCTTTATCCACAATAATGTTTACCTCTTGAGTATCCACATTCATTGTAAAGAGTATCTCTGATTCAAGATTAGTATCATCATGTGTAATACCTTAAGTGTTAATAACCGGTGGATCTTCTGATTGTACTGGTGCAGTATCCAAAGGTGGTGGTGAAAGATTGTCAGTAATCTTAATGTTTGGAACTCCACCAATTTTTCCTTTACCCTTGTCCTTGTCTTTCTGATACACTTTGAATGTCTTTTTAGGTCTGTTCATTTCCTCTTGTTTTTCATTCTCCACAAAAAATATATCCTAGTTATCTGCAGTCTCATCTGCAATTTCCTTCACTCTTCCAGCCATCAGGCTTACCTGTCGGTGTCCACTAGCAAATACTGATCGATTAGCCTCAAAAATAAGTTCGTCAATTTATTCTTTGGAGTTAACTGGGTGAACAGCCAAGAGTGCTTCAACCTTCAATTTATTGTCTAATTCCATCACTGTCTCATGTAGAGATCATTTGGTAGCTCCTCAACAAATTCAATCAAAACTTTCTTATTATAAATGTCTAAATGAAGAATAATGCTTTCTTCAATAGTGTTTTTGTCAGTATCATTTGAAGAAGTATACCATTTGTTCACATTAGACAAATTACCTTCCTTTGTTATTTCATTTAGTAAGCCATTCAATGTGGGGTTTGTCAGTGTCTATTTTCTCTTTGGAGTAAGCTTCTTCTTGGGTTCTCTAACCGCCTGTTGTTTCTTCCTTAATGTTCTTGTTTTCTTCGGAGAAGGAGAGGGTACCGGTGAGGGTTTTCTCTTCCTTTCCACTCTTTTGAACTCAACTACCTTACTATTGTCACTGTCAAAAGATGTGTCAACCGATGAAATATGTGCCTCTGGTTGAAATCCTTCAAGCTCACTAGCCAATATGCCACTAAGGTTCATGACATTTTCTTTGATTTCCTTTACTTTCTTGGATGCATCCCTAATGTATTTTTCTCTTCTCTTAGTTCTTTTGTGCGTAGATAATTTATTCTCTATGGTTTCTGCATTTCCAAATAATTCTTCAAATGGCTCTCTTGGTGCATCAAGCAGTGCTTTTGCATATGTTTCCAGAACATGTAGATCAACCTCATCACCCATTTCAGTAAACCAAATAGTTCTAGGGCTTACTGCTTCCATCCAAGTTTCATCTCTTTTAATGACAAAGCAGATTTCCATGTCATATTTCTCAACTATGCTTTGAGGAATCCTTACCCTAGCTTTCATCTTAGATTGGAAAGATTTAAAGTAATCAGTTATGTTGTTGTCTCTAGTAGTTCCTGTGTCAATAAAAGCTTCCCGTAGTTGTTTTCCTACCAGTATATCATAACCAAATTCTTTGGGTCCTGTATCAGGGATCTCTTTGGTGAAATATAGCATTAAACATACCAGAAGGTTTCCAAAGTGAAAAGTACCCTTCTTGTCTGCCTTAACCTTTTTCGGGTTGTCGATAAGCTCATCTTTTAACCATTCACAAACATCTATCTTAGCATTGTTGTTTATCATTTCATGTGCATTGTAAATACAAAGACTGGAAAGAGAATTGAGTCTATTAGCATGTGTGGCTTTGTATCCAAGAACCATACTTACATATCTCACATTGATGTCCTTAATGTCATTTACTCTAAGTGATCTATTGTCAGATGTTGCTCCAGTTAGGCTTGTCACCATTTTGTTGGGAATCTTCTTTGTCTTATCAAGTCTACTACCAGTTGAGGGTAAACCAGTAACTGCCCTAATTGCTTGTCGGGTTATCTTACAAACAGAATCCAGCCATAAGAATTCTCCATGTGCTCTACTCAATACAATCCTTACCACTTCCTCTGGAAATTGAGGGATATTTAGTATATCCACAAAACCTAAAGTCTCCACAGTCTTGTGTTCAGGTTTAACAATTCCATGTTCATCACAAATGACCTTATTAAACATTTTCATTAACTCCTCAGATCCTAGATCTTCTATATTGCAATGTATATAAATCCTAGGGTCTTCTGCAAATGCTACTCCCTTAGGCATTTTTGAAAAAGCTCCTACAAAGTCATCTTGCTTCGCAATCTGGGGAATATCTTGAAAACGGGCCTAGGGCGTTTCACATTCTCCACAATGGTAGGATTCAGAATAAATTCAGGAACAGAAGATGAAGCAGCCATTATGAAAAATACCTATTATCTGAGTGCTTGTTGAATGCTTGAAAAACACTTTCCAGATTTGTCTTGAATGTCTTTGCTCAATTTCGAGCTCACAGAAGGTTTGAATGCTCGGTGAGTTTGAAATGAGGGTTTTCTCGGTGCTTTATAGCCAAAAAGTTCTTCAAAGCATCATTAAATGCTCGTCAGTTAAGTGAAAACTTAACACATCTGCCGATAAAGAAGAGATGTATCTTCTCACAATTAACCGAGGGTAGAATGCATGTTTTTCAATTCGCTGCCATACCCCCAAGGGATTATTCCTCAGTTAGATGAAGAATCTCCTGCCGATAGAGGATTACTCTATTCTGTCGATGAAGATATAGTTTCATCAAATCTCTAATCTCTTTTCTTAATCCATTGTTTAGAAAATTCTTTCTTTACTTCTTCTACCTTCTCTTTTCCCTTCAAGCTAGATCTCATATTGTTTGTCGGTGCATTCTTGCTTCTACAGAATTTAGCAATATGTCCAATCTTGTTACAAGCATAACAAGTCACATTATTCCTCTGAATAGCCTTTCCATATCCTTGACTGGTTTGTGATCTGCATTGATTAGATAAATGTCCAAATCTTCCACAAACATAGCATTTCACATTCATTCTGCAATTTTATGAATTATGACCAACTTTGTTGCATTTGGAACATTGACCGGTGGGTGAGTTTGTATTCTGATTATTTCTAAATCTACACTGATTTGCTCTATGACCATATTTGTTGCAATTGAAACATTTGCCATTAAATTTGTAAGCATTAAGTTGTCTTACCGGTTTCTTATGATCTTCATTGTTTGCAGTACCAGAACTTTCTCCAACTTCAAATCCAAGTCTATTAGTATCTCCATTAGGCTTCTAATTTTTTAGCATGTCATCAAGCTCCTCTGAACTTTTCTTGAATTTGTCTTTGTGTTTATTTGCAATAGCCAACTCATTTTCCAAAATTCCAACTTGTCACATAAGATCAGTTTTATCATGTTGCATGTGAATCAGATCTGTCTTCAACATGTCATTTTCATGACTAAGTCTCAGATTTTCATTTCCAACATCATTAAGTCTCCTAGTCAAGTCTTCTTCATTCTTCTTCATGTCTTCAATATCTTTACATGACCTCATAGTCATATCTTGCATTTCATTCTTCATATTATTGTTTTCTTGTCTCAACTTGTTTGCAAGTTCTCTAAGAGTTTATTTTTCATCATCATCTTTCTGCATATTCTCATGAAGTTCTTTTCTTTTATTTTGTGCTATAGCAAAGTTCTCCTAAAGTCCTTTAATGAATTCCTGTGCAATCCTTAGATTATCTTCAAGTTTGATATTCTTCAATTTCTCTGCATCAAAATCTTCAAGAGCTCCTTCCAATTGTTTTCTTAAGTTCTCCATTTGTACCGGTGTCAGAATCTTCCTCAAGTTGTTAGGCTTTTGAAAATAGAGGACCAAGCTTTGATACCAATTGTTGGAATCATTGGCAGTCCCAAAGACACTAAGAGGGGGGGGTGAATAAGTGTCTAACTGGTTTACAGAATATTTATACTTATTTAAAACTTTGCATCCCAAAACAATGTATCGGTAAATAAGAATTAATGCAACAAATAAGAATAACAGAGACAGCATAGGGAACACACCATAACACAAGATATTTAACAAGGAAACCCGGTGTGGGAAAAACCTCAGTGGGATTTGTGACCCACAATATTTACTCACTGGCCAATGAATAAATACTACTTACAATGAGGGGTCTGCACATGCAGGGAGGCCAACAGCCTAGAGCACACTGCTCAATAAAGAGTCACACTGACTACAAAATGGATTATCAAAATCCAATAAAATGTACTGCTTCAAAACAACATCTCTCATGCCAGGTTCAATATCAGTTTAAGCTCAGTTAATAACCAAAACCTTTGTTGTCAACTATATCACCTTATACAAAACTGTCTTATACTTCACATCTATCTACATTCCAAAATGACCTAAAAGATCTCATACATATATGAGTCTATTACAATGTACCATGTCGGCTTTTACAAAAGATAATTATAATTCAAAACAATAAATAAAAGTTTATTCCATGTCGGCCTAAGTGTCGGTATGCATTGTTGTCGATGTCGGTAAAGTGCCCGCCGGTGTATGTAGAAGTCTAATGTCGGTGCCAGTATCTGCCGGTTGGTTTCCATATGATTGTCAGTTGGTTGCCATCAATGACAACATCAACTATTCTCATAAGAGTGTAGAATGCCAACAGTGTGTTTGGGTCGTGTGATTATCTCCTAGCATGGGGGAGTGGATCTTTTGATTCCATGTGGCTGGATGGCATATATACCATCATTTAGGTCTTAAGGATAGCACACCAAGATCGGTCAAATGACTCTTCTCATCATGTTTACTCTTTTGTAATTTAGTTGATTTATTTTCAACTCTATTTTTTACAATGAAAGGACATTTGAGCCCTCTTGATGTAATTGTAATATTCCTTTATGAACTTCTCTATTGAGAATGAATGCATTGTAATCAAATTGGATCATGCTTGTGATTATGGATTGGAGTATGTGAACTCAATGTTAGAGCTGAGCACAATAGTATTAAAATTAATTTCACACTTATGCAATTCTAGTAAAATGAATATAGGAACATTTCATTTGGGCTTAAAATGAAGATAAATTCTTTTTTAATTGTGTTTGGGTGGTCTTGTCTTGTGTTTAGGAAACCCTATGTTACAAAAAATTAGCCTAGAATTTCCTACAAACTGTATAAGTTTGTTTGGGCAACCCTCTACTTAGTGGGGTGATCATGTACCCTATTTTGGCATCCTTGCAGCACATCACCTTGTTATAACTATTAGAAGTTGATTTTTGGACATCTTTGGTTGGGTGACCCTGCTTATAGTTGGGCGACCTTGCTTTGTGTTTGGGCATACCTCTTTCACATACAAAAAATAGAGAGTAAATGCTTCATACCCTATCTATTTGATGGTTTTCCTAGTCCATTTCTGCTATCAAATAATTTTTATACCTCATAGCTTGCCCATATCATTTGTTTCTATCATCTTGTCGAGCAGTGTTGGCTCCTAGACATGCTTCATCAATATCAAACTCTTGTGTGTTGTAAGTATTGTAAAGTGTGTTTTAAGTGTGGATTGGAGGTTTATGATTCCCTAATCACATCCTTGTGTTGTCTTGTAAGAGAACACAATAGTTGTTTTGTACCCAATCAACTTGTGGATGTTGCTCCTTCTCTCTCTCTCTAGATTATCGTGGTTGAGTTGTCCCACGATTGTTAGTGTTTTGTTGAGGTCATCTTAAATATGCAATGGTGAGGTTGTTCTTGTTGTCTTGACATATGTGTCATAGTATTCCTTGCAACACTTATGTGCACATTGTAGTGCAAATACGACAAGTCCTATCTTTGGTGTTGTCATTGGTTGTTTCAAAAAAAATTGTTTGATTGGTTTTGTGTTGGTCCTTTAGTTGGGACATTACATCAATTGTGCTATCAAATTTCTGTATTTTCAACTATTTCATTCCTACTAATTGTAGAACAAAGTGGCCAATTTTATGTCTAATTAAGGAGCTATGCTAGAGGATTTTACTTTGTTAAAAAGCAAGAAGATTAAAGAATAAGATAATTTACGCTATCATAGACTTGGATCAGTCAACCAAGGTTATTTAATGTAAAGAAATGTCATTCTGAAAGAATGAGAATTCATTATGATATGATGGTTGATTATAAGGGTAAAAATCACTCATACACTACAATAAATGTTAAGGAATATGAGGCGTTAGGTCATAATATTTTGTGGTATCATGATATGTATTAGTACTTGTTGGAGTGTTTTTTATTAGGTAAGCAAGGATTTTGAAAGGGCCTTGACCCTTTTACAAAGATTTAAATATAGAACCAAAAAGTAGAGCAAGACACCACATAACCACTATGAATTTACAAGAGACTATGTATCACAAAACCTTACAAAAAACTAGACCAATATTGGGATGGTTTGAATAAGTGTTCCAAAGATTTTTGCTTGACTATAATACAAGGATCCTTCTCTCTAATAATTATTTTCTTTGTAATAGGAGAACCAACATCTAACCCCAAATCATTGTAAGAGGTGTCCAACGAAGAACAAACAATAGGAGATTTCCCCCTATTATCAACCTTCTAAATCTCCTCAACAAAAGTATTAGACTCGACAAATGTAGTAGACATTTTTTCCTTATTTCCTTAGACAACTTAGTTTTTATTATTCCTTAAGCAAGTAGTAGTTGCATGTCCCACTTTACTTCAAGAATGACAAATAATAAAAAAGCCTTCAAATTCAATATTTTGCACCCAATTACTAAATTTAGAAGATAAAGTAACTTCAGAAAGGAGCACTCTGTTCTTTTCCACAAACACACAAAATCAAGCAAACAACAAGTGCTTCTTAAATTTAGTTATTGAATCCATGACACAATTGCCCAAAAGAATTGACAATGATCTTAAAAATCTTTTCATCTCAAAAATCCAATGGCAACCTAAGTAGACAAATCCAAAAATAAAACTTAAAGATTGAATCTTTCAAAGGGTCAAAACCTAGAAACCAATTTTGAAGATAAAAGTCATTCATCCCCAAAAATCAAATGCCTTCTAGAAGAATCCTAGAGAAAACCTCCTCATTTGAAATGGGGAAAAGAAAAAAAATTGTTCACCAAAACAGTGACCTTAACTTGTCCTTTGAGTTTCCAAATCTGAAGAACCCATCTTTTGACAATAGCAATATTGGGGTGATTACCACATAATCTTCCAACAAGCAAGCTCCTAATCCAAGTAGATGATTCCACAAGAGACTTAGGAATATCAATTTCAATTTGTCCATCCTCCATTACCTCAATAGAATCACCAATATTAGAACTCCCAACAACATAAGGTTCCTTAGAAACCCTAGGGTTTGGAATAGGAACAACACCATGGGGAGAAGAAACAACAACCACATGAGCACCAAATCTCTCAACAGGGCCATCATGGTCATAACCAATTTGCAAGCTTGAATTACCACAAGCCTCCTTAACACAAAGATATTCTGAACCCCTAGGGTTTAGAACAAGAACATCCTTCAAAACACTACCAACTGAGACCCTAGGGTTCATAATAGAAACACCCATAGGAGGTGAAGAAGCACCCCCCTCCTTCACAAACTTGGGCTAAATAATATCAACACATATTGATTTAAAAATATCCATCTCTCCCAAATCAAAAGAGACTAATTTGTAGGGGAAAACCCCAAAAGAAGGGAGGAGAAAACCTCTTCGTAGAACAAAGAACATATCATCCCCAAGGGCCTCAATAATCATCTCCTCAACATGCCCTTTCTTCTTCAAACGAGCTTCTAAGAGGATATCCAAGAATAGTTTGTCCTCCTCTTTGATGCAATCTAGAAAAAAACGCAAAAACTAGCAAAAGGCAAGCTACCATATGCAAAATGAGTAGGGACAACAAAATCCACATCTTCATATTCCTCAACATCAACCAATTTTGAATCAGAGTAACTCCTAACCACTAATGATTTGGATTGCATCTTGCCCCTTCCCTCCTCCTTCCTCCGCTTTGTTGAACCCAAGCATGCCTTATTCTCCTTCATACACATGCATGATTTGTTGTAGTGTTATTCTAGTTAATTTGGTTGAATTATATACATCAACTTGGGTGATTGGTATAAGGTTCTAGTTGCTAGTTTGTTACGATTATGCTTATTCGTGGTGAAAGATGAGTTGTTAGCAAACCCTTAAGCTAAGGCTTGATCTCAAGCCATCATGTCAAGTAGATTTTTAATGATGATAAGGTAGTTCATCTATAGTTGGTAAAGGTTATTTTAGGCAATGAGAATTTGGTTGATAATAATCATTTTAGATCATGTGCCATGATTTTAACAAATTATAAGCAAAAATTAGAAATATTACTAGAGAATACAATAATTAGGGAAACAACAACGAAGTTATAAATTTAGGTAGAGTGGAAAACAAGGTGAATTTTTTTTTTCTAGAGAGCCTAGGTATGTGATAGGCAAATGTGAGTGTCAATCCCTTGGGTTAGTGTTGGAATCTTCAGCTATGTAATTGCAAGAGGTGTAAGACCTACACGCAGATGGAAAGATATTGGAGGAGTTCTATTAAGACTTGAGAATGAAAATGAGGCATGTGGTAGTGTCTTTTGATAATGACACTCTAGAGTTGATTAAAGCTTTCACAATGTCATTGTTGAAGAATGGTTTGCCAACTAGGGCTACTAATCATGTAGAGATCATTAAAGGGATTGAGGTCCATAGTGCATTATTAGAGCTATAAGTGTTTTTCACCAATATTTGAAGTTATGTTAGTTTTATGAAATGGAGTTTATAATCAAGTTTCAAAAAAATGAGAGGAAAATGCCTCTAATGAGCTACAACCCTATGAACCTCTATAAAAATTTTGTTTAAAGTTATCTATTGCTACAAGAGCCTTGTATAGGTTTCACTTAATCTTGCATGCAAGTTTTTTTAAGGCATGGTATGCCTAGTTATAAGGTCTTCAATAGTGGCATTTAGCTTTTGTTTCATATTGTTCATAACAATAGGTTTAGGTGATATAATTACATGTCTATTAACTAGTGCGTGGTTGTTAGCTTCTAATTTTGTACTTGCTATCAATTTACGGTCATATGGTGCAATGTTTGTTCTATTGTTTGGGAAAGGCTCCATTTATAAATCCCTTAAATATATTTAGAACAACAAAACAAGGACTTTGTCTTTATATATATGTTAATAGTTAGTTTAACACTTGATCCATACAATATTAAGAAGCATGTAGCCCAAGAAAAAAGGTGGTTTACACATAATTATAAAAGCAAATCAAAATAATAGAAGATGGTGAATCACACTATTTTCCTATATTTTGGGCAAGCCAATAATATATTTAAAATACAAGACAAGGACTTTCTTCATATTGATGTTAATATATTGTGTAATACCTCATGCATCTAGTATGAAGTTATGAAGCATATAAGCCAATAAAACAAGGTGGTTTAAAAATATTTGTACAAGATAAGCAAATCAAAATAATGAAAGATGGAAATTGCTCTATTGTAAAGACTTTAAAGTAATCAAATTGAATAATATAATGGTGTTTGGTATGTAGCTTAAACAAAATATAATAGTTAGACAATTAATGAAATTGGAAAAGTAAGATTTGAAAATAATTTTGATGCAAAGAAAAAAGAACTTAATAGTAGATAAGAAAAAATTATGTGTAAATTTATATGTGAACATATAACAAATTCAATTATTTTATTTTAAAAGATTACAAAAATATTTCCAAAAGTAACAAGGACAAAATACTTATTATTGTTCAGGCGTAAAAGTATATTGATATGAGTAATTATTACTTTTATAAAATAAGAAAAATGAAATGGCAACAAAAGGGCAATAATTAAATATGATCCTATTTTTATAAAGACGTATTAAAACATAAAAAAATAGAAATTAACATTTAAATAATAGACCAACTTTCTCCTTTTTATATGTTTAACATTTTAATAAAAAGATACATAATCTTAAATTTAAACTATTAACTTTAGGCTCCACACAGAGTAGAGGACTTAGTAGTTGAACACACTAGCTTCACGCCTTGACACACTAACTTCATGCCTCAGCACACGCCTCTTAAAATCTTATGTGGCAATTTCAAATCACTGCCATTTTTACAACTTACTTGGCAAGTGCATTGCTTATAACTAACATCTCAGTTCCACATCATCAAATATGATGTCACATCGGGATTTTTTTGTTGGTGTCCAAGCAAAACAAAAGTTAGACCAGTAGTTATGCACTAAGTCAAGTTTTATTGATGTGTTGGTCTGGTATCACATTTGCTTTTCAGATGTAAGGAATACATTTCATTCAATTAATGGTATTCACAATTGACACTAACATTTTTGAAGTCAAAACTATTAGTACAATATTATAAAAAAATATTGAATATTAAATCAACTATAACAACTATTAGAAAATGTTCAACCAAAAGATTCACTCCTACATATATGAAATGTACAAAGTTATCCAGAGACTAATAAAACCCTTCCCTTGATACCAAAGGTTTAAAATATATAAATATTATAGAAGCTAAAACAAGAGCACATTGCCATATGCTAATGTATCTTGTGAATTGAGAGAATGTGGAAGTTCTATTAAGCCTTCCATGAATGCCAAGTGGAGCTAATTAAAGTCCCCTGGAAGTTTTAAGGTCACAGGTTCACAATGTTCAAGATTCCTTTTTTATTTGACCACCCCTTACACGTATTGGTTGAATAGTATAAAAAACGTGCTGAATTTTTCCATTAACAATTTCTTAACTTTCTTGTGGAGGTGCATGTTCACATGGGCTTGGACTAGCGAGACTAAGCTGCGACCGACATCTTCCAAGATTAGTCCCAGCCCCCTTTTTATGGAAAGAGTTTCTAATCTGTCATTGATTTGCACCTCACCAATGCTCCATAGAGTGCAAACAATAATGCATAGAGGCGTCCAAGTTATGCTAAAAGTTTGTTGGGATGCTTTAAATCCCATTATCATAGCAGAGCCCCAAACCAAGACATATGCTTATGTACAAAAATGCATGGTATACTGCATCCAATTTGAGATCCATAAAAACTTAACAGACGGGTTGAGGACCAAGTCATAGGTAAGTGTGATGGAACGGATGTACCCCTTGGTTGTGGCATCTAGGGCGGAGGTATGTCCCTACCATTATTGCAGAAAAACAGGCCAGTTTATTTAAAACCCAATAAGCATATAGCTGCATACACCATGAAAATGCTTTATCAATAGGCCAAAAGACAAACCCAAAGAGGGTTGTTTGTAGCTGGAGACAATGAATATTTATAGTATAAGAAGGTATCTGGAACAATCAAATCCTATCACTGGAAATAATGAATTTGTTATGACTTTTCTATGATGTTGTGAATATAGGTAATTATATTTAAAAGAAGTCTGAATGAATAGTGTTCAAACTGATTTCTGCAACGACTACAAGTAATCTGCCTGTGTCATTGACCCTTGTTTTCATACATCTCTTCTATAGGAAATGGATGAGTGGCAGAATCTGTTGAGGTAAAGAAGCAGCATACAAAAGAATATCAAAGACTGCAAAATGTAACTAAGACATAAATTGGATACTTCAGCTCTTTATTTTTATGAGGGGAACATCAAGAAGCTACTAAAAATTCTTTTGAATTTGAATCTTGGATGATAGATTAGTCAAACCATAATATTCAGAAGTGATCTCTGAAGATGCATAAAACTTTTCATAAACAACTGAACCATGCAGTAGTAATTTCTTCCATCCTATAAAATTGAAATATCGAGCCAAAAATTAATTATAGAAAAAAGGAATAAAAATTTCTACAAAATTTCAAATGCCATGTTGTCAACAGTGCAACTTAAGTTGCCGAGCTTGAATATGTTTACTTCTTGTAAGCTCTTTCCTTCTCTTCCTTGCATCAGATGCCGCTGCAGCTCCCATGAGTCTTTTTTCCAAATATAAGGAATCTTCTTGCACACAAGTTGGCAAGTTTCTCCCCATATTTGGGAGGCTGTGACAAATTTGTGGATTAGGTAGTTCTTTTGATTGTGAAGACCAATGTCCTGAGTGATTTAATGTATGCTTATTATATGGGATACCACCATAATGAACCTCATTCTCATTTGATAATGTTATAGAGCTTGATGAAATGTTGATTGGTAAAACTGAAATTGCCGTTCCAAACATACGAGTTTGAGGCTTTATGTCTGGTTTTTGCCAAGGGTTGTCAATGGAGCTTCCTTGAAGCATTTGATTTTTAGGACTATCCAGATCCCTTGATTCAGGCATTCTCTCTGCCTTAGCTTCCACTAAAATATTATTTCCATCTGCTCTGACATATGTATCTGATCCACTCTCGCATGCTGAGGAAGCACAAGCTGTTATTGCAGTAGGAGGAGGGTTTTTAGCATGTAATGCAAAAGGTTGAACACCTAGAGAAAATGGTAGCATGTAAGGGAGGACGAGTGGAGGCACATGTGATTGGCTGTTTCCATAAGGGTCTGTGCAAAAATTGGGCATCATGTTTCTATATGTTGTTGGAAGTGTATTATTTTCCATGGGTATTACATGCTGCTTATTTTCAGTAGCTAATGTTTGAGTAGCACTTGAAGCCTGTATAAAGGCAGATGCCCAAAGAAATGGGGGCAAAGGCGTTTCATTGTTAGGTGTTTGCTTTGATGGTAAATCTGTAGTCTGAATGTGTGATACTTTAGAATCCACTGGAGTTTTGTGCACTTGGTCCCTTGAAGTTGAGGACATCTGCATTGTGTAAACCTTCATTTGCTGTAAGATAAGACATCACGCAAATCTATCTGCTCTCATTGTAGTTAGGAATCATCCAAGGTGATTTATTCTTTCTTTTTCCATTTTTATTGGTTAAGCTTGTTTACCTGTTCTTTGAGTTGCTTGTTTCTATCTTTTAAAGAGTTGTACTCCTGCATAAACAGCTCCGTTTTCTATTTTCATTCCACAAACAAGAACATCATAAGAGATTTATCAGTTCATTTAAGCTAATAAGGTGTTCCTGCAAAATAAATGTTCCTCTGACTAGAATGATTACCAAAAACATGGCATATGGCTATCAGGTGCATCTAAAACTACTGCAATGTAAGCAAAACAAACCTGCTTTATAGTTTCATTCTCATGTGCAAGCTGAACAGCCTTTTGACTTAGCTCATCACGTAAGGCCTTCACAGAAAAGAAATAAATTGTTTAACTTTAAAGCATAAGAAAAATTCATCCAACACTTAACTGTAAATCAATTCTCGAGTAATCCTAGTTTTGTTGATGTAAGAGCAACAATGGATAGAAACTGAGATGAAACTTGGTAAGGCATTTTTCTTTGATAAGAAAGAGATGGATTCACAAACCTAAAGATGAAATAAATAATATAAAGGAATAATACCTCACTGATAATGTCAAAGGTGCCAAGAGTAACAGGACTGCCATAGAAGCCAATGTTCCTCAAAGAATGAGAGAGAAAAGGTTTGAAAAAACATAGAATACATTCAAGTTAAAAATTAAGTGAAAAATTTGGTGAAAAATTTAGTGAAAAATTAAGTGACAAAAACTTAGAAAAATACGTTATAGATTTTGTCTCAACTTCAAGTAAATCAGGGTATCCAATCATCTGCTTGGAGTTTGTGGTGTATTGTAAATTGTGTAAGTAGGTCTTATTGCATGTTATTTTATTATCTTGTAATATTTCTACACTTTCTTTGTGTTGTCCTCATTTTTGTTTCCAAAAATGAAGGACCACTATATGAAATTTTTGTGAAAAAATGAAAAAAATTACTCTATGGCACGCTTCCCGAGGCAGAATTTTGACGAATCCTTGGAATGGCTTAATCCTCAGTCCATCCTCGAACTACGTTTCGAATTTCGTCAAATTTTGGGTTCGTTTGCTATGTCTTTCCTTCAATTTCGGGTTTTAAAACCCCGACTGTAGGTGGAGAATTTTCTTCAAACTACAAGTTTAAATGATATTCATTGTTTTGGTTGTTGTAGGGGAATTTTTAGCTTATTACATGTGCATTTTTATTAAAAGATGTTACTTGCAATTTGTTTTAAATTTCCCTTTCTTGTTTTTGTCTTTTTTATTGTTTTTTGGTCTTGTGTAGTTAAAATATGGATTTTTTGGCTCAACTACAAGTAAACTTGCATTTTGGTCAAAAAACCCCTACTTTAATGGTTTTTGCATGTAATAGGGATTTTAAATCCCCATTACATATGTGCAAGTATTTCTAACTTGTTGTAGGGATTTTATTTCCCTTTTACAAGTAATTAAAACTTGCAGTTTGCTCCAAAAAACCCGATTTTGCCTTGCAAGTGCTTTGTTGACAAAATAAAACTTGTCATTTACTCCAAAAAACCCGATTTTGGCTAGTAAGTGAAAAAGTGAAAACAAAAACTTGTCATTTGCTCCAAATACCCGATTTTGGCTAGTAAGTGAAAAAGTAAAAAATAAAACTTGTCATTTGTCTAAAAAATCCCGATTTTGCCTTGCAAGTGGAAAAAGTGAAATTAAAACTTATATTCTTCTCCCAAAAACCCGATTTGCATTCCCTTATGCAAATTCGAACTCGTCTTTTGCTCCAAAAAACCCGAAATGCAAGAAAAAACGATTTTTGACCATTTCAAGGCAAATTTTGTGGAGAGATTGTTGGAGGAAGGAGGCGTTTTGGTTTGCATCCTATTTCCATGCATTCTTGGACACCTTTCGTGACATTTGGAGGATGCATTGACTGGTTTTTGCCCTATGTCACATTTTGAGGGATTAAATCTTCAACAAACTGCAAACTCCTAAATCGTTTTGCCCTTTCTCACCTAGGCGTGGAGTTTGGGGGAAGTTTGAGCTATTTAATGATGTCGTTGAAGATTGAAATGGTGGCCACGTTTTTCTTCATGTGATTCTTTTGGCTACGTTCTGCAACACTTGTCTCCATTTCTCCTACTCCTACTTAGGCATTTTGCTCCAATCCTTTTGGGCGTGCTCTCTCATTGGCACTTTGATCTTCCAAATTCGGAATTGCTGCTTCATTTATCAAATTCGGGCATTTTTGCAAAAATGTGTTAAGGGTTTGGCATTGTCAATTGCTTCTATTTTTTGGTTTTCCTTCTTTCCAAGAATTGGTTTCATTTCTTGAAGAGGCATTTTCAGTTTGAAGAAAGGTATGTTCTCTTTCCTTTCTTTCCTTCTTTTTGTTATTTTCTTGTTTTCTTGTTTTCCTTTCTTTGTTGCATTTTTGACATGTGTTGTTCTTCCCCCATAAATCGGTTTTTGTGAGAGAAATTTTCCCCTTGGTATGCAATTTTCGAATTGCATTGTTTTTCCCAAAATTCCCTCTTTACTTGTATTCGAGATTAAAAATCTCGAATACAAGTTCGTTGGAAATTCTTGTTCTTCTCCTACGGTTAAGGAATTTAACCATTTTTGGTTAAAATTCCAAGTTGAAAAGTGTGAAATACCCCTCCCTTGCAAATTCGGGTTTTGAAAACCAGATTACATGTTGAAGAGTTCTTCCCATTTTCATGAAAATGACTTTCCCGGATTTTCCCATTTCTATCCATTCATGTTCCCCATATTCGTACTTTCCATTTCCATCATTTCCCGTAAGTCAAAATCTCATTTTTCGTCCATTTCTCCATTTTCAAATTTACAAGTGTACTTGTATTCGGGTTTTAAAACCCCGATTGCATGTATGTCATTTCCAACTTGTATACTTGCGAAAATTCTCCCAACATCCGAAATTGGTCAAAGTCAAGATTTTCCCATTTCTACATATTTCCCCTCTTCCTCTCACAAAATCGTAAAGTTCAAGGATCAAAGTTTTACCCATTTGGAGAAGAAATAATGATATTTGCTGCTGACTATGATGTTGTCTTAACCCTTTTAAGTCTTCATCACAGTATTCTAGGTTCACAATCAATGTCAGATTTGCCGGCATCTCCAACTCCAAAGAAAATGAAATACAAATATGACAAATATCAGAATGAGGTTGCAACTTCCCAGGTTTCTGGTTTTGAAGAATTCATGAGGCAATCTTCATGCCCATTGGTAACTGAGAAAACCGTGGTCGCTGTCCAAACAGATATTCCTCCTAGGATGACCACGGTAATTCAAACAAAAACTGTTTCTCCTTTGCCTACGGCTGCTACTGGAAGAGAGCTAATGACTTTGCCTCCATGGCTTAGTTCTTTCACCCCGAAAAGGAAGAAGCAAGAGATCTCACCTGATGCCTTTGACTATCAGCAACTAAAACAGTCCAGATCTAAAGTTGCTAAGAAGACCAAGACTATCTCCAGAGTAACGGTTGACAGTAACAAGATGAAAGTAGCTGAAATTGTGGAACCTATTGCAGATAAGCCACTTGATGAAATGTCAACTGCTGATTATAAGGTTAAGAGGATAGAGTTGGGCAAGCAAACGCATGAGGTCATTAAACATGATGCTCAATTTTCCGTTGCTTCACTGGTGCAAAGGTGTGATGAGCTTCTAGCGAAGAAAGACAAGTTAGAAGAGGAAAACTGACAGCATATGGCAGCCATTCATAAAATCACAAAACCTGTTGCTGAAGGGAGTAACTCCATATGTTCTTCTGGTTCCCAAGAATCGATTCGTGGAGTGGAAAGGGCTGCTCAAAAGGTACAAGCACTGGATTTCTGGGTTGATCAACTTCATGATCAATGTGTACAAGTAATAAAAGACATATTTCAAATAATGTCTAAACTAGAGACTATTGAGCAGAAACTGGATCAGACTTCTAATACTTTCAAAAAGAACTTGGAAAGTGTTGAGAAAAGTCTGACAATCTGGCATACTATGCCCCAACAACAGCTGAGTATTTTGCAAGATCATGCCATCATCTCTTCCAGGGTCATGTACTTGGAATTTGAAGAACTCCTGGAAAACAAGACCCTTGTTCTTAAATCTCTCGTTGAGGAGATCAGTGATGCAAGGAGATTCCGGGGTGAAGTTTACCAAGGTATTGTCTCACATTGTGAAAGAGCCTCTTGCAACATAGTAAGTCAGGATGGAGAGCTAATTCCAAAAGAAGAAGTTCTTGCTGATTTACAGATGAGGATTCATAATGAATGGAGGAGCGAACAATTCTAGGCAGCTTCGATTCAAGCATTGATGAAACACCAAGCCTTTCTGCATGAAATCCAGTCTATCCTGGATAAAAACAATTCTGCGCTCCTCCGTTGTCATGACACTATTGTGAAGACTATGGTTGTTGCCAAAAACACCCATGAACCGAATCCCGATGAACTACAAGCGAGCATCCAAAAATTTCAAGGATTTGTGTCTTCACAAAATGCAACTTAAGTGTTTTTCAACACTTAGTTGAATTTTCCCTCTTTTGTAATCTTTAGTTGTAATTTAGTTTTGACAAGTTGCATGTAAAAGTATTTTTTGTAAAAAGCAAGTTACACATTACTTGCGGTTTTGTAATTACATGTAAGGCAACTACAAGTTGTGTCCGATTAGGACTGTAGTTGGAATAAGTCTTAGTTAGTTGGAGTAACTCTTAGTTAGTTAATGAAGTCTTAGTTAGTTATTGAATGAGTCTTGATGGTTGAGAGAGTCTCTCAAGTTAGCTAGGATCCTCCCACCTTTTTCTCAAGGCTCCTCTTCTATAAATACTTGAGGAGTTCATTGTAATTGATATCTTTTGGGAAAGGAAGCAAAAACTCTGCCAAATTTACAGCAAGAAGTCTTTGAGCTTATGTATGTGGATTGAAAGTTTTTGAAGAATAATAAAGAAGGATTACTCCAATAGTCAAGTCTTTGAGCTACATGTTTGAGTTTGAATCTTTTATTTCTTCTATGCCAAGTGTTTCTAAAGGAGCTTAGTCCAATCTGATTTGAAGTCTTTGAGCTGCAAGTAGAGAAGATTAATTAAAATAGGAAACTCTCTTGAAGGAGCAGCAAGTCTTTGAGCTTGCGTCTATTCTTGAGGAAAAATTACTGTTTGATAAGAAATAGCAGCAAGTCTTTGAGCTTGCATTAGTTCTTGTCTTTGTGTTGAAAGAATAGATTATTCCAGTCTTTGAGCTGTTATCTTTCATTCGTTGTAAAATTTAGTATAGCAAAGGGTAGATAGGACTTCCAATAGTCAAGTCTTTGAATTTGGTATTGCTGTCCCGTCCCGAAGGAAGTGACGGAAGTCTTTGCGCTTTCTGGAAACTTCATTTCCTTTCTCTTATTTCACTTAAAAGTGGTTACTGTTTTTATTCAATCGCTATCCTTTTCTGTGAAGAGAAAAGGATATTGTCTTTCTTGAAAAAAGAAGAAAGATTGCTGTCCCATCCCATTTTATTTTCCAAGTTGTAGTTAGATAGGGGGAGCCTTCCCTTAATTAGGAGAGTTTTTACTCGTGTGCTGTGGTTGAAACCACAATTTGTATATTTCCCCATGTGTACAAAATTTTCAACCAACACTTTGAATAAAGGATGGTGCTAAAAAATAAGTTTATTGGAGTGGCTAGGAAAATTTGAAAATAACAGAGTTTTCCTTTTTACCCAATTTTGCTACTATGAATAGGATCATAGAGTTGATAAAAAATTATTTAAAAATTGTCCTGTTGTTAATGGTGCTTTGCTTGTGCAGGCCAAAGACATCCTATAGGTTGTAGCCAATGTTTCCATTGAAGAGTAATACAGAGTTTGCATGACTCATATTACTAGAATCCTTTCCCAGTGTAATGTGGATAAAACATAAATGAACTTCGTTGTGCAAAATATGTTCATGTTATCACAGGTGTTCATTAGGAAACCTTAAAAAAACACATCATGACAAAACAAAAATACCATTATATTCATTGCTTCTTCCAATACATGTGGATTACAATCCAACCAATAGTATTCACCGACCTCCAAGCTCCTAAGAGGCCATTTAAAATGATCATCATAGATGTCAAGAGGGCTGCTTCATGGGTGACTCCATCTTTGAAAGGGAAAATGGCATATTAGAGCTTGAATTAGTAAGTAGGGTACATCTCCTTGCTTTGAATCTAACCAGCAGTGATCGACACATAACCGGACCCAATAATCTGTATTGCATGAAGGTCACCTTACAACTATTCTTTTTGTGTGACTATCATATCGATTAAAGACAAGTCCCAACTTGTGCAGATTTATGTCCTGTTAACTCCAGAAATTGCAACCCTTTCTCAAGCACCTAAACACTCAAGATCTCTGAAGAACATGGGATCAGTCAAAGGCGTGGGTAACCTATAACTAGACCGAACCTCCGGATTATAGGCCGGTTCCTATGTGATATAACACCTAAAAATCTTTATACTGTAACTAAATGGAGGGAAAAGGGAAAGATTAACATAAACTCTTAAGAACTCAATAATCATTAAAAAGGTGATACACCAAAAGTTAAATGGGGCAACACATCCCTTCACACAGATTGAACCTACAGCTACTCATATAATGATACAATATCTGATAAAACCCTCAACACATAAATATTTCAAAGGAAGACCAGTAATCAGAATAATATTTAAAGGACATTAATCACAATAAATATATTTAGAAATTTATTCAATCCCTGACCTGTGAAGAGAAATCTTAGTCACAAAGATGCCAAAATGAGACAAACTTAAAAGGTTTCAGATAAGAAACACAGAAAAGAAAAATCAATCACCCATCTGCATACAAATGTGACCCCAGAAATAGATCGAAAATGCTATATAAAAGCTCTCAAAGGCTCTGATAATGCATACCCCAAAATCTGATACAATACTTGGAACGAAATAGCACACTTTCTCCAGAAAGCACAAAGTCTTCTTTTTTCCTTACTCCCAAATTTTGCATCCATCTTAAAAGAAAATAAGGAAGAGAATAAGTAGGCTCAATCTCCCACCAAAAACCCAAGAAAAGAGGAACTGAATCCTGAATAAAGGGGTCAAATTTAGTAAAAGGCCTAAAAAGAAGGACCTCAAACTTATCAACAACCTATTCAAAATCAAAGAAAAGTCTCCTTTTTTTACTTTGAAAACAGAAATCTCTCAAAAGATGACTCAAAAGACTTAAAAAGGTATCCCATCTGTATGAAACTCTTCTCCTCATGAATGCATATGATAATAACTCAAATTAACTCCAAGATGTCTTCTTAAAAAGACTTAAAGAAGTTCCCCAAAATCTCCCCCAATCCAACAATTCATAACCTCTTTGATAAAGTCTTTCCACTTGGCATGAACATTTCGCCACATCTCCATATTTGATGCTCCACCACTTGACTAGGTCTTTACATTTAAATGACTTCAACTTGCATTAAAGCACTAATTTGCATTTAAATAATATCATTTATTAAAAATGATTAATAAATCACTTTTATAAAGATTTACAATTTTGACTTAAAATGCAAAAATTAAAATAAGACCCTAAGCTTATAAAAGAACTTAAAGTGGCAGCTATAATAGGATGAATAAAGCTTTTAATAAGGCAAGGCCAAGTTTCATCGAACTTTTAGGGTTTGAACCCTAAAATGAATGTAAAGACATTCATTCTCATTTTATTTCGAAGGCTTCTTGGAGAAGTGTCGTCATATTGCTGGAAACCCTAGCGGCCATCATAAAAATTTCGCTGGAAGGAGTGTTGTTGACAGGTTTCATGGAGCCTTCTGTGTGCACGAATATGTTCTTTACTGCATTCTGTTTCCAAGGTTCCGTTCTTCATTCTGTCATGGCCGCCATTTTAAGTTTTATTATTGTTTCCACTGTATTTAAATCTGGAATTTCTAACTTATTTTGAAGCTTTTTTCCAGCTTACTTTCAAATCTAATGCATCTTCATTATCTATCCGCAACCTCTTGTTTTTAGTGCCAAGATTATGGCTCTGCAGTTTATCCCCTAGCAATACTGACTACAAAATTTGCCTTTCTTTTGATTTTCCTTCAGCACAATTATTTTTATACCATTTACTGTATGTATCCGAATCATTGAATGGACATATAAACTCCTCCTTCAGAGAATCTGCTTTTCGCTTCCTAGGATAATGTACAATCTCAGACGAATCAGTATTTACAGACATGTTTTCATTTATTCCACGATCAAAAAACTTGCTGGGAGATGCTCCGTTGCCAATTTTTTGAAGTTAGACGAACTTGGGCATTGGAGTTTGAAGCCTTTCTGAAACCCATGATTATAGTTTCTTCCAGTTTGAGCTGACTAAAGTTCACTGTATTGTCACCTTGCGACTGCACAGGCTGCATACAAGGTGTAATCCCCTCTAAAACATGCATACTATGGTTGTTATTGGGCCAAAAGCTAAACTGAAACATGCTGTCCTATATGTTGGCATCTTCAATTCTCAAAGGAACCCCTTCTGATTGTGAATTTGATAAAAAATAGGCTGAAATATGGCTGCCCCTTTTCCTGGCACAAAGAATGCATTCAATGCCTCCACCATCAAGATGCATGAATAAATTGATAGACGAAATGCACCCACAATGGACACACTGCAGGATGACAGCTGAAGATTAAATTTTCCCTTTCCTGGAAGCTCAAACCCACTTTTTACACATCTTGCAGGTCCTCCAACTAGTATCATCTAAGTGAAATATTTCACAAAATCTCATTTGCTCAAAGGCGGACCTATTATAGAGGATTTCACGTTTTTTTTTTTTTTGTTATTCTGAGCATGTGTTTACAGGCCACGGCTAACCTTGCTTCTTCGAATGGCTCCTTTTCTTTCTTGTAACTCCCATAATCTTCTAGGGTTTGGTCTAAAACCTGTTGAGCGTCTCTCAATTTTCTTGAAAAGGCACGGATTGTATGACTCCATTTGAAATGACAGATTTTCTGAATCTGTTAAAAGCACAATAAAGGTTCTACATTTGCTATTCCTTGATCTTGATATTCTTGCAAACAGTGCATTTTTCATTTTCTGAATCAAATATGCAGCACTCCATTATTCACACTTGCATTCATATGTCATGAATTTTGCAAAAATCTATAAAATGCAATATAGATTTCATGTTGTTCATATTGCCTATCTTTTGATGAGCAAAACTCAACCCTTGTGGGAGCCACATTTCACTCCACTCATTCTGATTTAAGTTATGGCTGCACCTGTAGCTGCATATGAAACAAATAGATTAGAAATAAAATATTTTAAGATGCATGATCATTTCCTTCTCTCTTTTCGCTTGTCAGGAGTGACTTTTAACTTGCCTGATACATGTAAAAGACAGTTTATACATTAGTGGGTGGATATGTATATAGGATTAGAGACTGTTTATTGCTTAGAGCTCAGCTCTAACCATTGCAATTCCTTCGGATGCAGGATATGAAGATTTAAAGCTGCAGAAGACACAAGACAAGCAAACTGGAGCTGAAAATTTCACAGACAGGAGACCCAAACCAGCCTTCAGGCAATAACCAGTCTCCCTTCCTATATATTTATCTTATCTTTCTTTCCAACCCATTCTTGTGTATATTGCATTTTATGCATATGAGACAAGCTAAATCTCATGGCTTGTGTGAGATAGATTTTAACTTTGAATCAATAAAGACTTCTTTTCAGCAATTTTGTGTAATCTTTTCAATATTGTATACATTTGTATAAATGCAACAGTCCATTACTGAAAATAAAAGCTTCTTGATTCTTATGTTTATGCACCTGAATGCAATGTAGGGAAAACCAAAATTAAATGCACCTCACATTTTTCTCTTTTAAAACTAATGGCGATAAGCTCAACTCGATTTGAGCTGTAAGCAAAAGAAAAGGGTAACATGTCCAACTGCCAAGTTCTCCTCTTTCTTGGACTGTAACTGTTGCAGTTTATATTGATTTACTTGTACTCAGGTCAGTTTAAATTTCCCTAGTAAACTTTTCCCTTATTTGAATACTCACTAATGCCCTTGTCTAGATACTTTGTAGAAAACATTCATTCGGTTAATAAAGTACAATACTACACAGATGGTCACAACCCACACTCAAATCACTACTATGAAAGTATTGGTTGAGCAGAGTAAGGTTCTTCCTTTGAAGCAATAACGGAATCCTCTCCTACATTCATATAACCAGCATCAAGCCATCCACTGCAAGTGCCACCTCCAATCCCTGTTGTTATTCTAGGAGGCTCTCCACCTCACTCAAAAAGAGGACATGCTAGCCTACTATCAGCTCCCACAATCCATTTAACCTGTAGGATGGAGCAAGTGGGACGGCCCAGACCTAATGAAGCAAGGCAAAGAATCATCAGACAGAAGCGAAGCTTCCAAACTCAAGGATCTTTAGCTGTCGCCAGCTACCAATCATGACTAATGATGTCATGCTCCAATGATGAAATATCTCAGACCATTTTTTTCCAATTTTTTCAATTACAAAGAGTAATGCAACACACATCCGTTAGGGTTAGCACTTAAACCAAAACAATGCGGAAAACAACTCTAACCAAGAATGTACACCAGGATCCTGGGTTGGGCAAGGCGTGAGCATATGGTCAGAGGGTCTTAAAGCATTCTGAAAGTAACTCTAACCAAGAATGTGCCCAAGATGGACTAACATATGGTCAGAGGATCTTTACAATTACAACTACTGAAAGGAAAACTCGACACCAAGCATGTGCTTTCAAACCCAAGGTGGAAATGGAGCTACCATATGGCGGAGATGCTAAGAACTTAGAAATGGAATTAAATGTAAATAACAAGCGTGAAATGAAAATGAGAAGAAATGCTGCCAGTACTACTGTTCAGCTTACAATATGATGGTAAATGCTTGCCAAGATCATAGGATTAAGACTATACAATGTTGTAACAATATAGAAGGCTCTCCCGGGCTTAACAAAAATGATAAGTCCAAGAAATTCTACTCAAGGATCAATCTTAATATTCTGATTTATGACAGACCTGCACGTGAAATGCTTAATTAGCAACACATGGAATCACTAAAATGCTCATTACTCTCTCAATACTAGTCCGAATGACCCAAAACCAAAAGCAACGGCTTCCTATGAAGGAGGCGACCCAACCAATACCAAGAAATCAGACATTAACCCAACAGATTATTTATCACGAACCCCAAGGCAATTCCCAGTAGTGATGCCAGGCAAGAATGGAGATTCTTCTCTATAAAATAAAACACTTCATATTAGAATCTGCAAATTTGCACAAAGGAGCGCCCAGCCAAAACAAGAGGAAATATGCAATACCCAGAATGAATATGTTTTTATTTTGAAATATATGAGTGAAACTACAAATCTGCCCTGCTAACCGCGACTCCCGAAAATGAAATGAAATGCAAATAACTGAACTTCAAGCACAACTCAAGCTACAATGCAATCCCCACTACAAACTCTCACAACTACACTAAATCACCACTAGTTGCTATCTTTCAAGCAAGAAGCAATGCCAAGGCTAGGAGGCAATCATTCCTCAAAGCAACCCCAATACCATTCCGACAGAGTAACATTACAATAGACATAAGATGCCAAATGAAGGGAAGAGGCCTCCATTTATAAGCTTAACAAGGGATCTCTAGAGGCTTCTAGAAAGTGTGCCCTAATTTCACATTTGAATTTTCCTCCAAGAGATGGCGCCACTTTTAAAAGCTTAATTAACCTTTATTTTAATTCACTTCTTTTCATAAAGTTGGCACCCCTTTTCATAAGCAAGATTTTAGACCTTAGGAAATATTAAATCCCTTCCATGATGCGTCCACCCTTGAAGACCACCTTTTAAAACAACTTGAAGTGATGAAGCTAGGCCAAGGGGTCAACTTTAAAATATAACATTAAAACATAACATTATTTAAATGAAATGAACTTATCTCTCCAAAAACATCCCAAGGCCAAAAGTGTCGAAGCCAACTGTGTCGAAATAATCAGGACCACTGCCAGAAATAGAATTTACTAAAAATAGTAAATTCCAAAAAGTGCTCGGAACGCAAAGCCGGACATACCACTGTGAAGCCCTTTGAAAACCTAGAAAGAATCCGCGATCCAAACTCTAATTCACGAGCAACAACAAACTCCAAAATTGGAAACCCTAATTTCACCCATTGAGTAGCCTACGGGTCTCCCACATAGGCCATCGGTCAACTGGAACATTATGCCTGAGAAGGGGACATTACAGTCCGCCCTCCCCAAGATTGCTTGTCCTCAAGCAATTGCAAGTTTGGATGCTGCAAAATCTCCTCATTCTCCCAAGTTGCATTCTCCAAGGGAAAATTCTTCCACCTCACCAAGTATTCCTTGATTGTCCTTCTTCTCAAAGAACGCTCTTTGGAATCAATAATCTCCTCCGGAATCAAAATCAACTGCCCTTCTTCGTCCAAAGGTGGTAATTGTGAAGAAGCAATAACATTATGTCCAAGTGCCTTCTTGAGGCGAGACATGTGGAAGACATTGTGCACTTTACTACTCGAAGGTAGCTCCAACTCATAAGCTACTGCTCCAACCTTTCTGATGACTTGGAATGGCCCATAGAAACGAGGCTTGAGCTTTTCAGCTCCACTCTTCTTGAGAGTAGATTGTCTGTATGGTTGTAGTCGAAGATAAACCATATCTCCAACCTCAAAAAAGCGCTCAATGCGTTGTTGATCAGCGTACATCTTCTGCTGATTCTGAGCAATCTGCAAGTTGTTCTTCAAAGATTTCAAGATGTCTTGACTTTGCTACAACAAATCCTTGCCTTGAGGGGCTTTGCCATCACCAAACACCAAATCAGCAAAGCTAGGAGCCTCATAACCATAGAGAGCCATGAAGGCAGACATCCTTATTGACATGTGAAAGGAAGAATTGTAACAATACTCGCCTATGTGGAGCCATTTCACCCATGCTCTTTGCTGCTCCGAAACATAGTTTCTCAGATAGCCTTCCAACCACTTGGTCACTATGTCTGTTTGTCCATCGGTTTGGGGGTGATAACTAGTGCTTGGAGTAAGCACCGTACCACTCATCGTGAAGACTTCTTGCCAAAAGGCGCTTAGGAACTTGCTGTCGCTATCACTCACAATGTTTTTCGGCAACCCATGCAATCTAAACACCTCATGAAAAAACAAATCTGCAACTTGAGCTGCTGAAAAAGAGCTCGTGATGGCAAAGAAGTAAGCAAACTTTGTCAATCTGTCCACTACAACATAGATACAATCTTTGCCTTGGGCCTTTGGCAACCCAGTGATGAAGTCCATTGATATGCTTTCCCATTTTTGGTTGGGAATGGGAAGAGGTTGCAGCAGACCAGCAGGTAGAGTGTGCTCATTCTTGTTCATCTGACAAGTAGGACATCCCTGGATGTAGCGTTGAAATTCCCCTTTCAGCCCTTTCCAAGCAAATCTTTCCCAAATCTGCCTATATGTCTTGAAGAAACCCTAATGACTAGCAAGTGGAATGTCATGGAATGTCATCAAAATCTTCTTTTTGAGCTTAGAATCAGCGACCACAAAGATTCTACCCTTGTAGTGTATCAGCCCGTCAACCACCTTGTCCCTTTCATCATGAAAAGTACCTTCAATGATGCTGATTGCCAACTAATTTTTGGCATAATCAGTGAGCAACATGTCCTTCCAATCAGTAGTGAACTCACACAATGAACTCAGATGAGGTCTCCTAGATAGAGCATCAGCCACAATATTGTTTTTCCCTTTGACATACTCAATGTCAAAATCGTAAGCTTGAAGCTTACTCACCCACTTTTGTTGTCTCTCGTTCAAATCCTTCTGATGCATGAAGTGCTTGAGACTATTGTGATCAGTCTTGACTACAAATTTGCTCTCCACCAAATACTGTCTGAACTTAGCTAATGCATGCATGATTGCAAGCATTTCCTTGTCATAGATGGAGTAGGTCCTTTCAACACCTCTTAATTTTCTGCTCTCAAACACAATGGGATGCGTGTCTTGCATCAAAACAGCCTCAACACCTCCAGATGCATCACATTGTAGCTCGAAGGGCTTGGAGAAATCTGGAATTGCCAAAACCGGACAAGAGCTCATGATCTTCTTAAACTTATCAAAAGTAGTTTGAGCCTTTTCTGTCCAACAAAAAGCTCCCTTTTTTGTGAGGTCAGTAAGAGTAGCAGCGTTCTGTGAATAGTCCTTCACAAATCTTCTGTAAAAACCACAAAGACCCAAGAACCCTTTCAAATGAGTCAAGTTCTCTGGGGGTGGCCAATCAACTATTGCCTTGATCTTTTCGGGATCAACCTTCACTCCATCAGCATTGATTATGTGACCAAGGTAAAGTAGCTCCTTCATTCCAAATTCACATTTGGATTCTTTGGCAAACAGACTTTCTGATTCAAGGATGCTAAGCACTTCCTCTATGTGCTTGAGGTGTTCTTCCCATGTCCTGCTGTAGATCAGAATGTCATCAAAAAAGATTAACACGAAGTTCCTCAACTGCATCTGAAAGACTCTGTTCATACAAGACTGGAAGGTAGCAGGGGCATTAGTCAACCCAAATGGCATGACTAAAAACTAGAAGTGACCATAGTGACATCTAAATGTTGTCTTCTCAACATCAGACCCTCTCATCCGAATTTGGTAGTAGCCCGACCTCAGATCAATCTTTGAGAAGAACTTGGCTCCATGTAGCTCATCTATCCTTGGAATGGGGTATCAATTTTTGATGGTGCTTTGATTCAAAGCACGATAATCCACACACATGCGAATGGTACCATCCTTCTTCACAAGAACAACTGCTGAAGCGAAAGGACTCTTACTTGGACGAATGAAGCCCATCTCCAAGAGTTCCTTAATGTTCTTCTCAATCTCATCCTTTTGCTTCTTAGGGTACCGATATGGAGTTGTGATAATTGGTTTAGCCCCTTCCTTGAGCTCTATGACATGCTCTGAGCCTCGTTTGGGAGGTGGCCCAGGAGGTAAATCAGCAAACACTTTACTCTTCCTGGTGAGTAAGGACTGGATATCAGGAGGGTAGTCCCTCTTTATTTCAACCGGACTAGCTGGGAGAATCATACATTCCGCAGCCCACTCAACTTGATCATGCCGAATCAACTTTGCCATTCACTTGAATGACACGATCCGAGGTCCACCATTAGACATTCCTCTTAACACCACCTTCTTCCCATCGGATTGAAACTTGAGCTCCATGGTTTGCAGATTTAGGGAGATCTCTCCAAGTGAACGCAACCATTGAATGCCTAGGATGGCATCTGTATCTCCAATGTTGACTACATAAAAGTCATCCTTGACTTCGTAGTTGCCCAATTCCATAGACATATTTGGGATCTTCTTGGTGCAAGAAATGTGAAACCCATCAACAACCATAACCTTGAAGCCTTCAAAATCTTTTGTTTGCAGCCCTTTCTTTGCCACCACCACTTCATCAATGAAGTTATGCATTGCTCCAATATCAATCAAAGCAACTATTCGTTGCCCCTTAATCATCCCTCGAACCTTGAAGGATTCATTTTTTTGAAAGCTCAAAAGTTGAGCCAAGGTACCCCCACTTCCTTTTTCACCTTCAGATTCTTCGAGAACTCTTTCCACTTCATTGTCATCACAATCTGATTGCTGGTCTGAAGAATCAGAATCGCTTTCTCCAGCTGAATAGTATTCAATTTGATGAATTTTGACTCCCTTTGGGCAAATATGATCTTGGGACCATTTTTCTCTACACCGAAAACATAACCCCTTTCTTCGGAGTTCGTTAAGTGTCTCTGGATCCAGCCCTGTGACATGAGTGTTATGATGTTTGAAGTCCTTATGGTGAGGTCCCTTTCCTTTATCCTTTTTGTGAAATAATGGCTTGGATTGAATTTTTGCCTTAGGGGCAGCCCACTCCATATTTCTTGCTTTTTTCATTGCCTCTTATAAGGAGGGTGGATCGAAAGCTTTAATCCAACCCTTGAGTGGTTCCATAAGCCCTTCATTGATTAGGATCACCAACCGCCTCTCAATGATTCCCGTGACCATTACTGAAAGCCTCTGAAATTCAGCTATGTAAGCATCGACTGTGCCATGTTGTCTAAGTTGTGCCAATTCTCTGAAATGCACTTCTAGGTCCTTTTTCTCGAATCTCTCTATGAGCCTATTGGTGAACTCATCATAGGTAGTGATCGACCGATGCCCCAAGGTGACTAGACCATGGTACCACCATTCGTGTGCTACCCCATCTAAATGAAGGGTAGCAAACTTGATTGCCTCCTCTTCTGTCATGGGTCTAAGAGCATAGTTGTCTAACTTCTATATCCAAGCTCTAGCTGAACTACTGTCACTCCCGTCAAAATGTGGAAGCATAACCTTTTTGATTGCTTGATGCAAATCCCTCTATACTGTTGCTTCCCTATGTTCACGATGTCTCCCATGTCCTTTATTCTTCCTTTTATAGTCCACGAAATCATTGTAAGACATGTCTAACTTGATTCCATCAGGAAGAGACTCATACTCAGCACGATCAAGTCTCAACTGTTCCAAAAAAGATGCATTCTCTCCCGGATCGGGTTGAGGGTTTACTGGTGCCAAGAAGGTGGGTTTAAAAGGCCTAGAAGAAATGTTTGTTCTATTTGAGGTATGCGGAGCAGCATGTTCACTATGCTGGTTGGAGCCACTATGTTCTCTGGTGTGCCCTTGATTGTTCTGTGAATTAGAACTCTGACCCATTTTCCCCATCATGAGAGATACCATATCCAATAAGGCATCCATCTTCCTCTCGAACCTCCTTCCCGAACTTGGTGTTCTTTCCCTTCCTTTTCCACTTTCATCCCGACTGCTTGTAAACCTCTCAGTACCACCCACTGGCCTTTCACTGTCCCTCATTTCTGTTTCCGGAGAAGACTCCCAATGAGCCCTTAAAACCTCGGATGTTGTCTGACCTTCAGGAATCTGATACCACTGAAACTAAAACTAACTTGCAGCCTTCTTATCTTCCCTTGCTAAGTATCTTCTTTCTCTGTCACTCATAGAAGGTTTGTTTCACAGGATGGCTAGATGTGAGGCTCTGATACCACTGAAATATCTCAGACCAATTTTTTTCAATTACAAAGAGTAATGCAACACACATCCGTTAGGGTTAGCACTTAAACCAAAACGATGCGGAAAACAACTCTAACCAAGAATGTACACCAGGATCCCGAGTTGGGCAAGGAGTGAGCATATGGTCAGAGGGTCTTAAAGCATTCTGAAAGTAACTCTAACCAAGAATGTGCCCAAGATGGACTAACATATGGTCAAAGGATCTTGGTGCATGCTGAAAGCAACTCTTACCAAGAATGTGCCCAAGATGGACTAACATATGGTCAGAGGATCTTTACAATTACAACTACTGAAAGGAAAACTCGACACCAAGCATGTGCTTTCAAACCCAAGGTGGGAATGGAGCTACCATATGGCGGAGATGCTAAGAACTTAGAAATGGAATTAAATGTAAATAACAAGCGTGAAATGAAAATGAGAAGAAATGCTGCCAGTACTACTGTTCAGCTTACAATATGATGGTAAATGCTTGCCAAGATCATAGGATTAAGACTATACAATGTTGTAACAATATAGAAGGCTCTCCCAGGCTTAACAAAAATGATAAGTCCAAGAAATTCTACTCAAGGATCAATCTTAATATTCTGATTTATGACAGACCTACACGTGAAATGCTTAATCAGCAACACATGGAATCACTAAAATGCTCATTACTCTCTCTCAATACTAGTCCGAATGACCCAAAACCAAAAGCAATGGCTTCCTATGAAGGAGGCGACCCAACCAATACCAAGAAATCAGACATTAACCCAACAAATTATTTATCACGAACCCCAAGGCAATTCCCAACAGTGACGCCAGGCAAGAATGGCGATTCTTCTCTATAAAATAAAACACTTCATATTAGAATCTGCAAATTTGCACAAAGGAGCGCCCAGCCAAAACAAGAGGAAATATGCAATACCCAGAATGAATATGTTTTTATTTTGAAATATATGAGTGAAACTACAAATCTGCCCTGCTAACCGCGACTCCCAAAAATGAAATGAAATGCAAATAACTGAACTTCAAGCACAACTCAAGCTACAATGCAATCCCCACTACAAACTCTCACAACTACACTAAATCACCACTAGTTGCTATCTTTCAAGCAAGAAGCAATGCCAAGGCTAGGAAGCATTCCATCCTCTAAGCAACCCCAATACCATTCCGGCAAAGTAACATTACAATAGACATAAGATGTCAAATGAAGGGAAAAGACCTCCATTTATAAGCTTAATAAGGGATCTCTAGAGGCTTCTAGAAAGTGCGCCCTAATTTCACATTTGAATTTTCCTCCAAGAGATGGTGCCACTTTTAAAAGCTTAATTAACCTTTATTTTAATTCACTTCTCTTCATAAAGTTGGCACCCCTTTTCATAAGCAAGATTTTAGACCTTAGGAAATATTAAATCCCTTCCATGATGCGTCCACCCTTGAAGACCACCTTTTAAAACAACTTGAAGTGATGAAGCTAGGCCAAGGGGTCAACTTTAAAATATAACATTAAAACATAACATTATTTAAATGAAATGAACTTATCTCTCCAAAAACATCCCAAGGCCAAAAGTGACGAAGCCAACTTAACCAACTGAAGAAGAGAACCAACTGTGTCGAAATAATCAGGACCAATGCCAGAAATAGAATTTACTAAAAATAGTAAATTCCAAAAAGTGCTCGGAACGCAAAGCCGGACATACCACTACAAAGCCCTTTGAAAACCCAGAAAGAATCTGCGATCCAAACTCTAATTCACGAGCAACAACAAACTCCAAAATTGGAAACCCTAATTTCACCCATTGAGTAGCCTACGGGTCTCCGAAATAGCCATCGGTCAACTGAAACATTATGCCTGAGAAGGGGACATTACAAATGATGCCCAGATATGCAGACAAACCTACAACTTATAATTCTTGGTATTTGCTTGTGAATGGGCAGCTGAATAGAAGTCTGACATGTTTGTTAATTAGGTAAATAATCATTTTATGTATGCACCAATTCCATGTTGTTCCATTTGAGCTAACTTTTATTATTTTAACCTGGCCTGTCTCATTTTCAGCTCAATGCTTTTGTAAATTTTAGTCATTAATATCATCTTTTCTGATTATAAAAACAAATATACACACAAAACTTAACTTTGCTTTCTTTTGTGTCACTTTTATTGAATATAATGTCCAATTTTGGATCAGCAATTGATTGTTTCACTCTCTACATGCTTTAGCTAAACCACTCTAAACATACTGACTCCACAAATGATATGTTATTTCCTAGATACAACTTAGAATCCAGATCACAGGTCACAGGTTCTATGACTATGAGATAGAATCCACTCATCCAAATGTTGCCTCAGCCACTACACTAAAAAATTTAGTATTGATTACTTAAAATTGCATGTCTTCAGAACTTTTGACCACAGTTTCACACTATAGTAGAAATATTGCAAACCATTGCAGACATCAATTAACAATCAACTATTGAGTCATATTATCATATATGCTTGCCATTTTCGAAGCTGTGGCAGTATCCAATACTAAAGCCATATTAATTATCATTCTTAGTGTGGGAGCAAGCATATTCACTTTTTAGTAGTTTTTAATTTTTACTAAGAAAACTGTGGCATTGCAAATCATGGATCTCCCATGATACTTGGCCCTTGAAGTTGATGAATTCCTCAAGGATATGGAGAGGTTAAAATAAAATGAAAAAATTACTAGTGTTATAGAAGGCTTCTTCAAAGACAATTAGTAGTAGTAGGCATTGTGCCTTAGGCAAAAACTCTCTTCACAGGCTCTTAACATGGATGCAAATTGAATTTCAATCTACACAATGTGATTGTGTCTTGCCTTACAATGACTAATCAGTTTCAATCATAGAGAAGATATATTTACCTCAAAACAGTTTTGTTTGAGGCAATAGCCACTTCTAATTCTGTTATATGCTATTCATGCAGCGAATTCTCCGAATGATTCTGACTCTGGCAGTTTGCATCTGTCTGGTTGTATTTTCTCCCTACAAAGTGCTAGGTTCAAGAGATTGTCAATTCCATTATTCCCTCAAAAAAAAAATTATATGATTGTTGATTCCATTATTCCCTGAAATTGGTTTATATAGATTACATTCAATTCCATCATCCCCTGAAATTTTTTATATGCATATGCTTTTTCTTCCACTCCCTTTTTAAAATATTTCCATCCATGTCATCTATATTCTCCCCCCATTTCATCCGTTTTCTCCTTAGAAACTCCTCAATTATGATTTTTACTTTGAAGTTTCAAGTTTCTATTTACATATTAATTGGAAATTGTTTTTGCGAGCTCAGATTGATACTCCTTTTTGCTATATTTATATATTTCTTGAAATTAACTCTATATCCATTAATAAAGGGCTGTAAAAACTTTCCTCTGGTATGTATATATATATATATATATATTTGTGTGTGCGCGCGCGTGCATGCAGACCCATACTGAGAATAATTAGAATTTAACTGCAGTGATTAGGGAGAGTAGAAGATTGCATGTCAATGACATCACAATTCTGTTCTTTACAGGAACTATAGAACTTCGAGTCACATTTTACCACCATCATAAGTAAATGCCACTACAAATAATGATAAGCTTCCAGTTAAATCCGTTACTCTGCTATGCTCATTACCAACGGATCTTGTCACTCCTTATTTCATGTTAGCTTTCAAACGAGTATCCCATTAAATTGGTATTTTTTCCTTATGTGTTAAGCTAACCATTATTTAATTTGCTTGATTTAACATCGTTTCATACAATTTAGAAACCCCTTTCGCTTAAACATTTATTAACTACTGCAAATGACAGTTCACTAAAAATCAATTTAAATGATTTTCATCCAATCTTATTTTATGCCCTCTTGGCACGATACATCCACATTTTGTTTGCTTCTTGCCTAATTTATATGTTGGGCTTAAGAAAATGCAAATGATAATCTAAAGCCCATGCAAAAAGTAATGATTTGATTTTTCATATCATTAGGGAATCAGAATTTTCTTAATTAGGATGATTAAAATCAATTTGTGAGTCACCTTGGTTAGTCAATTTGTGATTTATAAACAAATGACCAGTTTTAACCAAAAGAGCTACATCTCCACCCCTGCAGCATTTTTGGAAATAATATCAAGATATATTTGTAAAGTAATAGAGGAAAGCCACAGCTATCTCCGATTATACTCCCTCCTCTAATCTCAAGATCATTTCATGTTACCCCGACAAAGCAATGTTGAAAGAGGACCATGGTTTTGTAAGCATTTCGGTGAATTTTGTAGAAATTTTCTAGTTTTCATTAGTTTATATTCCCACATAAAAAGACTACATTAGGAACAAGAATTATCGAAATTCATGCCTGCTTTAGTCTTGCTATATTGGATATTATTAAGAATATATTCTATTGGATAACATATTCCTTTGAGAATTTGACACTACTTTGAAAATATACATTCAAACTAATGAAACTGTTAAGACATTAACAAAATAGTATTCAATATCAATTTAGAATTACACAACGATGATCATCCTCAAAAGAGTTGAATTCTATTATCATTTGTATATGAAATACATTTATCCAGTAACAAAACCTCTGTAAATGTGTGTTTCAATATAAAAAAGATAAAAATGATTATGCGCACTATCCTATAGCTCAGTACATCATGTTTACAAAGATATTCCCCTCATCTTTCTAATGCTTCATGTGTTAGAACCTTATCATTGAGGGAAATGATGAAGAATAAAGTCGTCACCTTTGGCCATGTCATTATGTTCCATGATCTTATCCATAATTCATTCTCTACGTTGCAATAAAGGTGTACCGTTGACAAACTGTATGTCATACTTTATGTCCCTCTCAAATAATATCATTTACTGGAGTGTGAGATTCTTAAAGCTTTTAGATTAGAGATCAAAGGCTAATAGATTCCTTAGAAAGGAAAGATTTTATGCCTTTTATTGCTGTTCTCTTTTGTTGTAGAACCTCTGTTATATATGGGGAAAGTAAGAAACTCTTTACCGTTACATTTATCAGTCAAAGTTGTAATCTCAATATTCAACACTCACTAGAAGTTTACAGATGTAAATGATGTCCTACTTGAAATAACTTCAAATTAATTGAGATTAAAATGCATAAAGTGACAGAATTGACTCAATTAATATTCTTTAGTTGTTGGAAGCAAAACAATGTTGCAGGTGTATGAAACATGATGAAAAGAACAAAAATATCAACCAGAAACAAGATTCTTATAAAGATTTGAACATGGGAATCTCATGGTGGGGAAAACCATCAGGAAGAGGTAATAGCTTAACTTCCTATCCTATAAAAAGAGCCCTTGATTTAGCATATGCATTCTACGCCAATACATATACTTTTGCAAATGAGCTATGGTTTTCCCCATAGTTGGAAAAGTAGACTGACGAATCTTCAATGGAAGCAAGAAACTCACCTCAGGATTAAAGTTCAAGTTTGGAGCAAGTACTCACCATTTTTGCATGGATTTCAACTCCAAAACTCAGCAAATCTTGGGCTTGGACTTACAGTCCTCATTGTGAACTTGACTACACCCAAAAAATGAAATCTAGGGTTTCAAAACCTAATTTTGTCATTTTTTCATCCTTTGGTCTTCTACATGTGCAAATTGAGCAAAGAAGAATGATTGTTGAGTGATTGGAGATCAAATTTGAAGATTGAACCAATGATTGGAGATATTTAGCATTTCCTGTTCTTTATTCCTTTCTTTAAACTTTCAAATGCTGAAAAATGAAAACCTTGATGTTATGCTTACTAAATTTTCTATTTTTTAGATTTCCCAACCCTCCCTACTAGTATTGTGTTTGACTTTGTTTTGTTTTATAATTTTATTGTTATAATGTCTTTCCTTTCTTCTCCTTTCTTGATATTTCATTGTCATATGAATGAAAACCCTGCTGAATGTTTTTGTTATTTTCAATGTCCAAAATCATCAACAATATATAAGACCCTGAATGGAAGCATAGCACAGCAAGTGAGACCAAGGGCATGATGATCTACAATATTTGCAGCTTTAGTATGAGAGAAGAAATCAATGGATTTGCATTACACTTTGCTCAGATTGGTGATTGGGATGTATAGTTGTGTCCTTAAGTGTTAGAAGAAGTAAGGAGAGAAACAAATGCCCTGCTTTCCACTTATGGGGAGAAGAAAACATAAAGAAGACAAGGGAAGCAACGGCATTGGTGTTGAATTCTGCAGCCAACCCCAAATCATCTGGAGATTCTTTTATTTGCACACATATTTGGCAGTCCTCCATTGAGGAGAGTCCTAGTTGTCTACATTATCCACCAACGTTCTTCATTTCTCACAATGTTCAAGGGGCAAAAGATTCACTTGAAGGTAACACTTGTAAAGAGAACACCAAGGAGCTAGGATGGTCGAGAAAACTTTTGGTACAATAATATTATACCCTTTAATGTGGCGAACAACCCACATTGAAGGGTTGGTGAATGCATTAACAGTTGCTCGTGTGAATTTTAATTCTCCAACTGTGAAGGGTTTTAGTGGCCCATTGCTAGAGGAAATCATACAAAATATAAACCTTAAAGTAGATGATCAATAAAAAGAATGGAGGAAAAAGGACCGCAATTTTTTATTAGATGGATAGACAAATGGCAAGAACAGGTTGCTAATAAACATTTTACTGGCTTTGAGACACAAATTGGTGTTCTTAAAGTCCATAGATACCTCACAAAAAGTCAAGGATGTTGAGACTGTGATATCTATTGTAGGTGGTGATCCAGAGGATTAGGGTGGTATCATGGACAATGCAGCAGCATATGTAGTTGCAGTTTTAGGAGAGATGTATCACCATTTTTTGGAACCTTTGTGCTACCCATTGTTTGTATTTAATGCTTGAAGACATTGGGGAGACTGTATGGATCAAAAAATGTGGTTGAAGATGCTAGAACTACTACCAAATATGTATACAGCCATACTTGGGTCCTTGGTTTGATGAGAGAGCACACAAAAGGCAAGGATCTTGTGCAATCCAAGGTGACACGATTTACCACTAACTTCCTCACTTTGCAAAGCATTAGAGCCTCAATACATCCTCTCAAGGAAATGTTTGTGAGAAATGCCTAAATGGACTCTCCATATTCCCAAAAAAATGCGGGGGCTGGGGGGCTGTGTTGTGGGGCCAGGAGGGGCAGGCTACAAAGGCAGTTTTTGATTAAGTGTTCTTCAAGAATTCAGAGAAGATACTCATGGTAAGTACTTGAAAGAACAAATCTAGCCTCTGATATGTTGTTTTAAGTGTAAGTTTATTTCTTATCTAAGTAATATTAAAGCATATTTATCTTATCTAATTACCATGTAAAGCATATCAGATTTCAAGTAAGATTCAATAAAACTGTAATAATTAGATCTGTGCTAAATATAGATCACCACAAAAGCTGGGAATGGAAATAAAGATTGACTAAGCTATTGAAAGGCAGAGAATAAGGTTAGAGAAACATGTCTAGACAAAGATTTAATGTTGGCAATGGGCTTGGGAAGGCTAGAGAAAGGTTCCCAAAAACATTCAATTGATTTTAACGTTCCTAGACAAAAGCACTGGAGATGGGCACCAATGTTCATGCGTCTATCCTACCAAGGCACTCCTATCTACATGTTGTCCTACCTAGAGTCACTAGGACCTTCTCAAGCATTGGTGTCCTTTTCTTTGATTGCTTTGCAACTTTCTAGAGTTGCTCGCTATTTTTGTAATCTTTTGAGTATTCTCTTTGTGTAAACCTCTAACATGTCTCCAATACTAAGAAAATTATATAGATCCAGCGGAAGAAAATTCTAGTTGGCTGTATGAGGAATTCACTCAGTAATCCCCTATTTGGCATGTTTCAGCCTCTACAGTAGCAAATAAAAATTGGGATGTGTGATCTTTAAGTGTGGTGTTTGTGGTGTGTGCAAACTTTTGCAGCTACCAAATAACCCTAGAGAGATATCTAATGCTAAAGTGGTAGGTTCTTGAACAATGGCGGAGGTAAGGAGATGAAATCGCTAATGAGCCAAGGGAATAATTCAAACCAGACTTTAGATCTGCAACAATGGTAGCTTTAGATTAAAAGACTTATTTGCAACAATGAAGGATTTATGTGGGAGATGACGGATAAAATCCTAGTGATGAAAGAACTATGGCAACTAGGGCAATTAGAGAAGCAATGGATTCTAAGATGGTGGAGAGAAATGGAGATCAAGGACTTTAATAAGGAGGGATTTGCAAGTTTTCATCCATGGACGAATGTAGGGAGATGATGGAGATTTGAAAACTTGGTATCAACACCTTAGTGAGAGCTTTTTGAAAGAGTACAAGTAAGAATGAGCAAGATATGGGAAATTTAAAGTACGTGTATAGTGTTTTAGGTCAAGTACTTGTTGGAAAATTTAATAGGGAAACAATTAGGATTTTGGATTTTCTTTTATTTTGAATTTGAGCACCAATTCTAGTGGGCATTGGTGTCTTTGAGGAATGAGGATCCCAACTTTCAAGAGTGGGTTGTTCACAAGTAAGAATGAGCAAGATATGGGAAATTCAAAGTACGTGTATAGTGTTTTAGGTCAAGTACTTGTAAAATTTACTAGTGAAACAATTAGGATTTTGGAGATTCTTATATTTTGAATTTGAGCACCAATTTTGGTGGGCATTGGTGTTTTTGAGGAATGAGGATCCCAACTTTCAAGAGTGGGTTGTTGACAAAAAATGATGTTTTTTCACCTATGTATAGCTTACTAGAGATGGGTTTTAGGTCAAGGAAATAGGCTGAATGTGACTTAGACATGCCTAAGGAATGAAAACCAAAATAAGTGAAAAACATGAGGTGAAGATTGTTAAGTATGCAATTTTTTACCTTACAATTTTTTCTATAAACATAAGTTTAATAGAGAATTTTGTGTTTGTTATTATTATTATTGCTTTTTAAGATTTCTAATAATTAAAAATCTATTTTCAGCTTTTCGCAATAGCCTTTGGCCAAAATTTTGTGTTTGGTTAGTGGAGATAACATGACAATGGCTTATTAGTTATATCTATGAGGCCAGTTGCATTATTGTGGTGATTGAAAAAAGAAAATTCAAAATTATTTGTCAAATCATTAATCATAGATTAGCAAACCAACTCCACCAACCAACATGTGCCATGGATTAGAACCTCAAATCAAAATTCTACTTTTCCGATTTGTTTAAAGCTAACGAAGAGGTAACAACAACCTTTATTGCATATGTAGAGAGGATGACACCAAAGAAAGGCCTCAAAGATATCATTCCAGATCACATGGAGGTAGAGTAATGAGAATCGCTAGGACTTGCCTAGACTTGGTGAGTCCCAAGTCCAGTCACCCTGGGCAAGTCCTGGGGGCTCATAATCAAACTCGGCCAAGTCCTGGTGAGACTCGCCAAGTTTAGAAAACTCACTAGACTCGCTGAGTCTAGGCGAGTCCCAACTCTCGAACTCGGCCGACGATGGCAATAAAAAAAGCGATAAAAAAATCATTTAAAAGCAAAGGTTTTAACTTTTTTATTTTTTGTTCTATATTTGCTCTACAACCCTAAAAGCAAGTTCAGTTCATTTTGTTGGCGAAATAGGAGAAAAGAGAGTTGTGAGGACAAATAAGAGTGCATTGTAAGGCAACCAGCTAGGAGGTAGACCAAAAATCCATCAACAAATCACATTCGGGCAGCTTCATACTCACATTTGGTGCATCGAGAGCTCTCTACCAACGATTGGAAGGAGTTTGCATTTTATTTCAAGTTTGATCTAAGAGGTAAGCTTGATTTTTTATTTTTTTTTGTGTGTTTTTTAACCAGAAATTGTATTTTTTTTTTTAAACATTTCAATTCATTTTTTTTCAAAGAAAGAACAAACCCTACATTCTTTTCTTTTTTGGAAGAAAGTTACAAACCCTACATTATTTATTGGAACAAATGTACATATTTTTTGTATTAGTTTAATAATTATAAATGGCAATTCACAAAAGTTCTTTTTTTTTTGTGATGATGTTATTGCAGTAGCCTTAAGCTTTCAAATTATAGTTTTCACAATGTCTACTTCTAGAACCCTAGCTAGAAAGGACCCAACTTGGAAACATGCTGAATGTTTTTTTCGGGCAGAAAAAAGGAGACAAAATGTAAATGTTGCAAAACAACTTTTCATGGAGGCATTAATAGATTGAAATATCATCTTGCCCACATACCTTTCCATGATGCCATGTTTTGCAATCAGGTGCCTCCTGAGGCTATTTGTGAGGTACAAGTGCAATTAGAAACATTTGAAATGCAAAAAGAATTGAAGAAGAGGCAAAGGGAGTAGTTGACGAGCATTGGTGGTGTTGGAGAGGCTTCTTCCATGCCTCCATTTTTTCCTAGTGCTAGTGCTAGTAGGTGTATTAGCATTGGTCCTAGAGTTTGTAAATCTAGGATGGATTCATATTTTGTGCCACGCACTACTTCTAGTACCCAACTATTACTTGAGAGCATGGGTTGGAACAAGGAGATACATGATGCAACTAGACGTACAATTGGAGACTTTTGGTACTATTGCACCATTCCATTCCATGCAACCATGTAATTCTTTTTTATTTGATTGTTTTAAAATTTATAGTTTAATTCTTTGTCTCATGAATTTTTATATTTAGATGTATGTCGAATTCAAATTTAAAGTTAAACTATCCATTTTACAATATTTATATTATTTAATTTATTTGTGACATGTGTTAGGTCTCCTTATTGGCAAAACATGGTTGATAACTCGATGCAACAACTATTTGTGGGGTGGGGTTCAAAGCCCCTAGTGAATATGACTTAAAGGGTCCAATTTTGGCACAAACAGTGACTGATGTAAAAGCCACAATATGGGAGTAGCGCTTGGTATGGAGCAAGAAGTGTTGCACAATCATGACCAATGGTTGGACCAATGGAAGAAATAGGATGTTGCTGAATTTTCTTGTTTCTTCTGCAAGTGATTAATCATTGTACTTCCCTCAATGCATTGAATAATTTGAATTTGATATATGATTAATATTTTTAATTTATGATTTATTGAATCATTGATTTTACTTATTTTTTAGGTGGCACCATGTTCATCAAGTCAATTGATGCTTCAAGGCATACAAAAAATGCCACATACCTTTGTGAGGCTATAGAGGAAGTCATACTTAAGGTGGGCAAGGAGAATACAATTCAAGTGGTGATCGATAATGCAACAAATTATGTTGTTGTAGGTAGACTATTGATGGAGAAGCACCCAATAATATTTTGGTCTCCATGTGCTGCCCATTGCCTTGACCTCATATTGGAGGATCTAGGCAAGCTTCCATGGATCAAAACATGTGTGGATACGGCCAAAAGTATTTGCAAATTTGTGTACAATCACACATGGGTCCTTATCCTAATGAAGAAATACACGGGGTAGAGGTAGTTGGCTCGTCCTAGCATGACTAGATTTGTCACTAATTTCATCACATTACAATCCTAGATTCAGTCAAAGACAGCTTTGAGGCAAACGTTTGTTGGTGAGGGGACTTCCTCATCCTATGCTACGACCACTACAAGGATTGATGTGGCAAATTGCTTTTTTGATGAATCAGGATTTTGGGCACCTTGTGCAGAGATTGTGAAGGTAAGATTTTAATTCTACATTATGTCTTAATTTTTATTCATATTTTTCTTTTATTTTCTTATTTTCGTTGACACTTAAGTTAATGTTTCACAATATTCGCAGTTCATCGAGCCCTTGGTAGTTCTATGAGTTGTTGATGGGGAGAAGCCTACAATGGGCTACATATATGAGGGCATGGATAGGGCCAAGGAGGCCATTAGATTCCTCTATGAGGGAGTTGAGGGTAAGTATCGTCCCATTTGGGAGATCATTGATAGGAGATGGCACCTCCATCTTCACAAGCCCCTCCATCCAACTGCTTATTTCCTCAATTTGGCATTCCAATTCCACCCTAATTTTAAGGTGGATGAGGAGGTTCTTAATAGGCCCTACTCAGTGATAGAGCGGAGTCGCCTAGTGATACCAGCCATATAGTCCACAAGATAGAGGCCTTTTCTAATGCACAAAGAGATCTCTTTTCTCATCAAATGTGCAAAGATAATCGAAAAAAATTGCAGTCAGGTAAAAATATATTTAAGGGCATAATTTAAGTTTAAAAATGTAATTAAATTTTCCTCCTTTTATATTATCATTAAATGTTGAAACTTGAAACTTAAAGTTGGAAATGAGATCGATTTTTTTTTCTATTTTGTCATCTTAGATAGATGGTGACAAATGTTTGGTGCTAAACACCAAATCTTCAGGGGATAACCATTCGCATATTGAGCCAACGAACGCAATTGGAGTATGTTTGAGCACATACACTCCAAAACGCGCAATAGACTGTCCATGGAGAGGTTGAATGATCTAATCTATGTTCATTACAGCCTTTGTCTTAGACAGACAGGTTTTGGACCATAACTCCACCCCAATCACACTAGAAGAGGTCAATCTAGAATCTAAGTGGATCATTGAGGCTATGGATCTTGTCTTTAGTGACGAGGACCTTGATTGGGTTGACTAGATAGATAGAGAGGCTGAGGTTGTAGCCATGGTGTTGTGACGTTTTCACACATCACCCATTGCAAATGGGTACCCCTACTTTTTTTGCTTGTTAGCATAGGTGTTTTTGCTTAGGTTAGTTATCCTTGCATAGCTTGGCAGTAGTTTCATCTCCTAGCTCTTAAGAGGGTGATGTCTTGTTAGTTAGGAGTAAATTGAGTAAAGAATTCAAATTTCGAGTCTGGAATCCACAAACAAAAATCAGGTTTTGGACTTGAAGTATGGAAATTTGTAATGTTGACGAAGTTGTTAAATTTTGTCAAAGTGCAAGAAAAGTTGTCAAAATGTTGTCAATATTGTCAAGTGAAAGTTGTCAAGGTCATCAAGACAAGTTGTTAGGAAATTTGTCGAGTTAAAATGCTAAGTGTGGAAAATGGTGGAAAATATTAACGATGTGACAATCTGGACAATCCTGGATTTTCCAACCTTGACAAGGTAAGAAAATAGAGAAGATTTTGTGAAAACCCTTAAGAAGGAAATTTCCTCTTAGTATCTCAAGTGCACTTAAGATTTCCTTTCAAAACATTACAAATTCCTTGTCAAAGGTGAAATCACGCCTATAATTTCTTGTCATCTACAAAATCCATTTCAAGATTTCCTATCTATAGTGAAATTGCACTCAATTCCTGGAAGAACACGAAATTAAACTTGGGAATTTCCTCCTCACCTCTAATTTGCACCCTTCAAGAAGTAATTTCTTGGCAACATAAGAAATGCACTCGAGATGAGGAATTTCCTATTCACCTTAAAAATTTCATATCCACCATGCAATTCCGTCCAAGGAAGAGCAATAGGGAGAGCATAATTTCCTCTCTACTTTGCAACCCTGCCCAGCTCAAACAAATTTTCTTGACCACCTCTAAATCGCGCCCATTAGATGATCAAAAACATAGCAAGTTGACCAGGGTTAAGAGGAAGGAGGGAGGAATTTCCCCTCCTAAGTGCGATTCTGCTCTAAATTGATTGCCTTCCCCTTCCTAAATTCCGCCCAAGGGTTTGTTTGATAACATGTTGCAAGTCGGCCTAAGGTATGAGCCACCATTGAGAAAAAGAATAGCAAGTCGGCCCTATAAGGTAAAAGTAAAAACCAATTTAAATTTCAATTAGGACCAGACCTAAGTAGGGCAGACTTAAAGTGCAGGTCTGATTCACAAAGGCGGAGCAGAATTAATAATTAGAGGTAAATTGAAGTGTGGTGAACTCTCAAAGCACCACCTTGCATATATACCATTCAAACTTAACCCCAAGCCCAGCCAACTTGAGCAAATCAGGGAATTTTAAAAAGTTTTAAAGCCAAATTGAAGGGTTTAAAGACAGCCGACTTGGTGTAAGGATAATTCAATTTTAAAGTGCAAATAAATACTTGCTAAGTCGGCTAGATTAAAGGGAGGGTCAAATTCAAACTTAGTGATGCTATAAGTATGGAGATATGAAATGTTTTCAAAGTGCATCACTTACAATTTAATTCACGTTAAGAGGAGCAGACTTGAGACTTCTTTTCATCAATTACCTTGCAAATTGAGACATTTTTATCAGCTTATAGGGGAAATTTATGGATCAGACATTGGGCGAAGTTGCAAGGACCTGATTTGGTGCGAATTAAGCAGACCTGATTCTGATTTCGAGATCAGACCAGATTGAAAGCAAATTTCCAGCTGAGAGCATTCTGATTTGAACAAATCTTATTCAAAATTCAATCAGATTTCAAGACAACATCATAATTTCCAGGCTCAGATATTCATTTCCAGATCTGAAAGGGGGGTTTTAACACTTGATTGATGAAGGATTTATGTTATTTTCATTTATAAGATTGAGTTCATTTTATAACTATTGATTCACAATATTTCCTTTTTCAGGTTTGAGGCCAGAAATGAGCTTCGTGGAGCGTAGAATGAAGGGTTCAACATTTGCAAGTTCAGGATCCACACGTTCAAGCCAAAGGAAAATGAAGGACTTAACAAGGTGTTTACATTCAGGGATGCGAACAAATAATGCAACAACATGAAGGCTCAACACCACAAGGAGGTCAAATTCACACTTTATCAAGAAGAGGAACTCGACATCATGAAGGACTTACACATCAATATCCACAATTCAAGAAAGGAATCCAAGTTCAAGACAGGACAAGGATGGAGTTGAGGAACACCTCAAGAAATCAAGATAACATTGTTCTACAAGGAACTATTTTACATTGACCTTGGATTTCCACATGAGGACTCTACGACCTGTGAGATTGCTCTACATCATGGAAATCAAGGATCTTCAAGAACAATGTGGAGATGAGGACGACATGCACTACTGCAAGGAAAACAAACACATCAAGGACATGTTCCACAATTCAAGAACTACACCAAGGGAAGACAGATTCATGACATGATGAAGATGAAGGCTGGATAGGGACTACTTAAGGAGAATTCCCAAACATGAGAATGAAACGCAAAACATCACAAGGAAGAAAATTTCTCGAATATGAAGATGAAAAGTGAAATGTCATCAAGGGATAGACAAGATGGTTTCAAAAGAGTTAAGCAAAGTTAGAAACTTGATCACCAAAATGATGCAATTTGGGAATATGAATTATCACAATTAGTCAAGCTTGGAAATATTGAGTATCAAGAGAGATATCTATGTTGAGGTGGTGCCTGATCATCATCAACTAATCAGGAGATGCCATGTTGACATGCCCAATTTCAATGAACTTGACTCATCCTACAAGGAGGACAACTACACATGTGGAGGGCACTAAATTTAGTGTACCTAACCTCATTTCTCATTGGTCCACATTCAAAGGAGGACATGTGTTCAAAATGTTGCGATCTTCTCATTGGTCCACATCCAAAGGAGGACATGTGTTCAAAATGTTGCGATCTTCTCATCGGTCAATGAGGTGTTAGGTATAACTAACCCTAATAAGGGTTTGTCTTGAATTATCCCAGCCATTGATTTCAAATCAATCCAGGCCATTCATATGTAATTGATACCTCTATATAAGGCTCAATCCTCTCATTTGTAAAGGTTAATGGTTAGAGGTAAATAGTTAGTAAGCAATTTTAGTCTTAGAGTAGGAGGAGAAGACAAAAATTGTTGCCAAGCCTATGATTGGAATAAACATATGATTTCATTGAAGATATGGTAGATTTTGTGTGTTGATTCAACATATTGCTTGGTTTCTACTTCTCAAAGTTTAGATTTGTTTACATGAAGTTGCTTAGTTGAATGGAAGAACTTATTGTTGATTAATGGTGAAGCCTATATGTTCATACCATTTGTGTTTTGTTGATTGCAAGTTGCAGTGCTTGGTTAGACTGAACTTAATCAAAAGCTTAACTTGAATCACTCTATGCTCATTGTTCATGGTGTTGATGTGCATAAGTGATATGAAAATCATTCACGTTCCCTTAGGAGATTGCACCATCTTTGTGTAGTTGTTTCCTCATGGCAAAGCAAAGCTTGGTTTGGTTTCATCAAGTCAGAAATCATTTCTTGCATTGTTAGGTGTTAGCTTAGACTTCCTTAACCTTAAATCCTTTCGTCTTTTGCTTTTCCAAGTTAGTTAAGTATTCCACATTTCAACAAAACATAAGTCCCTTTGTGTTAACCAGCAAAATCACATCATATACACTGAGTCTATCCACAATATAAAGTTGTCTGTTCGCATTGTAAAACTTAGGTTTCCTTGTTTGATCACAAAGTTTAGCATTAGAGGTTTCCTTGTTCAAGAGAGGATAAAATACTTAAGTATTGTATTATGTGTTTGAAGCGTCATAAAAAACGAATCAACACATGGTGGAGGATAGAGCACGAGAAGACACAAGCATAGCTGATGTTGGTGAGGGTGGCATGGAGTCACAGGCGGAGATTATGGCTATTGCATCATCCAGGACCTACCTTAGACGCATTCGTAGGAGCAATGAAGGCTCATCTGAGCCATAGATTTGTAGTTATTGTTTTGATATTTGTTTGGAACATTTGATGTCATGAATTTTATATTCCATGAGTTTTGTATACATTTGACAATATTTATATATCTAAGTGTGTTATGTCCTTCAGCTACAATTTGTGTTTATACTTATGTGATTGATGTATATTTGTGTCTATGATCAGATTAGCTTCTATTTGATGATGTTATTGCATCTTTAAGGTTTTTTAATAAAGGGTGCATGAAACAAGTTTTAAATCCTTAAAAAACTCTAAATTTCTTGGGTTTTTCACTTTGTCAAGTCTACACTAAGTTTTTTTGTCGAGTCCCAAATCTCGAGTCCCAAGTCAAGTCACCCTCATCGAGTTCACACCAAGTCCAAGTCTCGTAACCATGGATGGAGGTCTACAAGGGTGAGATGCGGAAGCATTTTTAACCTTCAACCATTCAAAGGAGAGAAAACTAAGATCCATGTAGAAAAAATCAGTCCTTTAATCACACACATGTTTGATAAACACAAAGCAATTCACCTACTATTAGATACTTGAAATTTCTAAGTTTTGAATTCTTACTTAATAATTATAATTTCTTAAATGTTTTATTTGTATTTTATTGGTGGGAGATTTATAGTGCTGACACGCAAAAAATTCAAAGGCTTTATAGCACTTCTAGGTGTGAATGCAAATGGAGTTTATTTGAGAGCATTCACACCAAGAGAACAAGTTGACCAAGAGCATTCACAAACATGGGTAAACTAGCTTGAACAACATTTTTTGCAGCATAAACATGGTATCCACTTGAACAACATTTTTTGCAACATAAGTGCAGAATACACTATCATTTTTCTAGAGTTTGTGCTCAAAGAACTAATTTAATTGTTACAAATGCTCAATATTTCAGACTTTAAAATAATCTAAATCTATCCCAAAGAACTTGCTTTGAAAAAGGAAATGCTTAAAAGCTTGAAAAAGGTAGAAAGAAAGAAACCTAAAGCAAAACTAATCTAAACAACTACTAAGAATAAAAGTGCCTAGAATAGGCTCTCCTCCTCTGCCCAAAAATAGAACAACCAAAAATGGATGCTACTAATAATACCCATATTCCACATAATGGTGTCTTTCACACTACTAAACTTTGAAAGCATCCCTGATATGGCACTGAATACTACTCATGAACCTGCAAAAAGATTGGAAAAGGACCTACATTGTTGGCATATGATGAACCGGCATGATGATATGATGATAATGTATGTTGTCATTGATGTCAATAAGTACAAGTGAACCGATATGAAGAAGTTGGTGAACCGGTATGAAGAGATGTAGTGAACCGGTGTCAGGGTTTCACTAAGTGTGACTACCGGTTGGTAGTCTCAGCTCTAGGGTTTCCGGTTTGGCAATCTAGCTTGTGCAATGCAATTGATGACATTCTGTGATGAGTTAGCTAAGAGATGAGGATGAGATCGAGATGCCACATCAGTTTTGCACGGGTGAAGGATTTCCTTGAGGATCTTGCATGTGAAGGTTGACTGCATTACATGTCTACCTCAGGAATGAACATTCTTCTTAGCGGCATGAGAAGAAAGCGTGATGGGTTACTGATTCCTATGTGCGGTGAAGAATGGACGATGCAGAATGACTTGTGATCTGTTCGAGATTGTTTCATTCTATGAAGAGTGTTTGGACGGTCAGGATTAGATCGCCTGTAATTGTAAACCTAAATGCTTAGGGTTTAGGGTTTATGCTACCGACCTAACTGTTGTCTATAAGGTCGATGATGTTTGTTATTGTAAGTTGTTGGCAAATGTTGTGTGTGTATCTGAGTGATGAGATACTTGCCACACCAGTGAGTGGAAAACTGCAGAGTGTGATTGCAAAGTAGAGGAACTGAAAAGGATCTGCCTTGGCATGTAGTGTTGTTATCAGATCCGAGTTTTACCTATTGTCTTCTAACCATTTCAACAGAAGGAAAATCTCGTTGCCAGGTAGCTTTAATAGGCTTATTATAAATCCTCTAACCAGGTGACTCAAGTTCATTGAGTTCTTAAATCCTCTAGCAAGGTAACCTTTAACAGGGTATAAAGCCATCCCTTAACTGGGTGATCTTTAACAGGATCGGTTCCTAGCAGAACCTTATTGTAAAGTCTTTAACCGGACTAGGCTCCTAACAGAGCGAGCTTCAAAAGAGTTCAAAAACAAGCTTGTCGATATTCATCCCCGCTGTGGTTTTTCCCATTTGGGTTTCCACGTGAAAAATCTATGTCATGAGTTGTGCATTTTTTTTTCATGTGATGATTAAGTATTCTTTGTTTAAGTGGTTATGCATGCAGAGCTAATGGTTATGGTATTGTTGATATACCACATGCATATGTTTATGGGTGAAGTAGTTATCAAGTGTTGAATGTATTTGAAGTATTCAGCTTTACTGGTTTTGACTGTCTGAAGTCTTACTGTGTTTAACCGATATTGCCATGGTTAAGTTCAGTAGCAAAGACAACCGGTTAGCATTGTTTTAACTTGATAAGTTGCGGAGAAGTTTTTGTATGTACTGATTCACCCCCCCTCTCAGTACCAATTAGGGTATCTGTTGTTCATCATTATTCATCATACATCTCTACTAGAAACACCAAAAACGAATTTGTTTAATTGTAATGATGAAGAACCTGCATATATAGTTGAAGGTTCTAATGTTTTTCATGCTTTTAAACAATTTTTTTTTTTACGGCCAATTGCATAAATGTGGCATCGCCTTTTGTTTTACAATAAGGTGTAATGCCTCCTTCCTAACCATTGACAACATGATTACCATTAGCCTATTTAGCGGGTTCCCGCAGGCTAATGAGTTAGGGTTAGGGAACACTTGGGGTTTGGTGACCATTTTGTCTAGCTAATCTAGCATTATCAGGGGTTTCTTCGAGCTCGATTGGTTAAGATTCGCATGACTCTTTCTAGAGGGATTTTGGACTTTTAGTGACAATCTGGACACTAACTTGGTCAATTGGCAATGATTATACCTTGGGTTAGTCGATGATTGCATTTTTAATGATTGCATTTGTTGATGTTACTTTGGTGATTAATGATGTCCATAGATATTATTTTAAATAACATGAATGTAAAAAATTAAATATTTAACTTAAACGTTATTTAATATTTATAAAGTGACTTTATGTGGGCGCCTGGGGGATATAAGGTGATATTTTAAAATGTTAATAAAGTGGTTCCTAGGGGTGTGTTCCTACATGGGAGACATAAGGAGATATTAAAATAAAATGAAATATTGGAAACCCTAAAAGGGGGGGCATGGGATTTGGAGGTGCATAAATAAGCCCCTTTAGCTCATTTCTCTCATTCATGTTTGGAGATTTTGATAACATGATTCTGCTGGTTTGGACGTGGTTCAACCAAAGCTTCGTGAGGACAAAAACCTTCATAGAGGATATCTACTTCAATGGTGAAAGATTATTCCTAGTATATTAGATTAGTGGTTTCATCCAGAGATCACATTTGAGCTTCATTGACAAAATTCAGCTTTGCATCTAATGTTTGAGATAATGTTTGAGATAGAGTAGATCAGAGGACAGACTTGTGAAGGCGAGGAGGATTCAAGGATTTATTTAAAATCAAATTTCACTATATGTGCTGGCCATCTCCCTTCCTTGCTGGCCGTAAACTTCTATAGGAGGGGCATGAACATCTAGGCTTGGACACCTAGGTTTTGAGACTATTTTTTGCAGCATTTTGGGCGCCTTGGTGATTGATACGTTTGATTGCAAGTTTGAAGGAGCGGTTAGGGTTTGAAGGATTTGACTTCATTTTTTGGAGTTCCAGTTTGCTATTTCAGACCTACATCAGTCCCATTTTGCAACAACAGCAAATTGGTATTCTTTTATTGTGATTTTAATGTATTTTGGCCATCTGGTTATTGTTCCATTTGATGATATATTGTTGTCCATAAATTGTAATGAGACTAATAAACATTTCCAGTTGTGGGTTTATTTAATATTGAGCATTAATATCTTTAATCTTTTCAACAAATATTATTTTTGCATTTCCTATTTGTATTGTTTTAAAATTCATATCATTCAAGCACAAATCAATAAAAAAAGATAAAACACAACAAGAAGTAAGGGTGTATATTACATAAGGCTGATCAAAGTGGTGTGCTCCAAGGAGAATTATGTTGGCAAAGTAGATGTAGGCAAAGGTTTTAAGTATTTTTGTCAACCTTAAAACATGGGTGGAGATTTGTGACGGCTTGACCCAACGAAAAGCATTCAAGTAGAAAGGTTAGATGGTTCAATCACCCTAGTTATGTGCCACAAAGAGTTTAGCCATATTTGGACTTGGTGCAGATGCTTGTCACTTAATAAGCCCAACCAAGGATTGTGATGGTTCTGCCATAGAAAAGTACTTCTAAGTCAACATGAGTGCAAATATCTTCCACTTTTTCCACCTATAATAACTTGGGTGGAAATCCTTAGTGGCTAAATCCTATCAAAAACATGCCCAAGCTGAGATTTATTGCAACATTAAAAGATACTAAGCAGAACTTCATGCTGACCTTGCCATTTTTATCATTGCTAGACAAAATTCTTTAGTAGCTTAATCACTTGAAAGATGTGTTGAGCTCATATATGACAACCTTTTCCAAGGTAGAACTTCTAATTTTTCAAACCAAGGCCAAAAAGTTAAGTGGCTAAGCCATTAGTAATGTACGCCCTATTTGTGAAGAGTTTTTGGTTGTGTTGCCACTTTCCAAGCCTTAGGTGGGATTCACTTTGTCTTATTCTTAGCCCATTTGTGCAAAACAAATCTTCAAGGTGATGGTGCCATGGCAAAAATTATTTGCTAACCTTGCCCCAATGGAAGATTTCATTAACTCAACCATTCTTGTCTACTATTCTACTTTTCACATCTTAGACCTACTCCGCAAACATTGCTTTTATCTGTTGATCATTGTTTTTCTTTGGTATTCTACTCGAATGGTTTGAAGAGTTAATGAAAATAACAAAATAACAAAACAAAACAATATCAATTACTTGCGATCATATTCCAAGAAGATATATCTTTATTTTCATTTATTGGATATCGATGTATACAAGAACTTCATATGTGTGCTCCCCAACTACAAGAACAACAAGAAATATATAGTCAAGCCAACATTGGTTGAGAACGCCAACCATCAGAAACTACCAAGTAACCACCAATTGTTGGGGACTAAACTCAATTGCATTTTACCTCATCTTATTATTTGTCAAACCACATCAACCCCCCCAAAAAGAAAGTTGCCTTCTAGACGACAATGACAAAATTGGGGAATGAACATCATCAAGACAAGACCATTGAAAAGGGGGATGAGAGGACGTCCTTGGATGTACAAACAATGTAGGAGTGGACATAGGGTATCAAAGTTGCAACAATCAATTGACCTCCTCTATACATAGCTTCAGATGTTGAGTTGCTACCAACTCTCATTCCCATGTTGTCTTAACCATGTGTGCAACCTCAACTAGTTGATGCTTGGTCTACTCCATCACCTTCTGCTTCACAACTAGTTGTGCCACCTCATCTAATGTCGTCTCCATGGTTGTCACCCTAGCCCGTTCTACATCAACGAATTGTTCTTGTTAAGCTAGTTGGTCCTAGAATTTCTAATATGGTCAGCCATCTCGACACCAACTATCTACACCATCCAATGGGCCTCATCCCTGTGTTGTGCAATCTTGTCAATAGAGACAATCTAATGCTTCAGCCTAAGGAATAGGTCTCTGAAGAAGGTCTCCATGCCAAATAGAGCTAAGAGTACCCAACCATGCCTTTCCCCATTATCTTCCTAGCAAGGTGCCAATTGTCATCATCTCTGGAGTATCAAACCCTAGCCATCCATGAGTATTGACGCATCTAGCAAATTCCTCTTCACTCTCCATTTGCATAAATGCCAAGATGCATTGGGCTTCAGTCTCCACCAATAGAGAATGTTGCATGTCCAACTGCCTAGAGATGCCCCCAACTTCCTACATAACGACAACCATGGATCGTAGATCCTGCAGAGCCCATTGAACTATGTGAATTGGTTCTTACTCATTTAGCTTGTCAATCTCTATGATTATGCCTTCTAACCCACTCTCACTCAACTCCTATTGATCCTTAGATGGATCATCCATGGGCAATTCATGGGCTATGGACAGTGGCTATGGTACAATCTCCCATACATTATCCACCCTAGGTGGAGTTGCCTGTGTAGGACCAAGTTGGGCGCTATTAAAAACCATGACCGAATTTGTCTCCTATTGGTCAAGTCCCTCATTCATGAGCCTTAGATATGAGGGAAAGGCTGGAATCTCCATTGAAATCCCAAGTTGCAACCATTGGTCAATTTGGTTTGCTACCTCAACCATAGTAGTGTCTCTAGGCAACGCAGTGTTTGACCTTCCACCTTGCATTTGATGCACCATAATTCTTTAGCTTCTTTTGAAATTTCCCTCTCGTCTTTAAGTTCTCTCACCATTCTCATCATGTCTCATTAAAGAGCTTGAAATATCTTTGATTCTCCATTGTTGTTGTCTTATGTGCTCCCATCATAATCTGTCTTTTGCTTCCCTCAAAAGGATGTCTTGTCCTCACTGTCAATGTCCATCACCTGATTGTAGGCATCAACATACGAGGCACCACTTTCATATTTTTAAGCAATGAGTGTATCAATCCTCAATGAACCATCGTTTCTTCAGTCCATTGGCCAAATGGTTTTCCAACTTCACCAAGAATTCTTTGAGCCTATGATTGTAAGCTTGTACGTTCTCATGCTTCCCCTTCTTGGTGTTGTAAATATCTGCAATCATTTCATTGTCATCCCGCAACAATTTGAACTCTACCTCAAATGCTTTCTTTAGTTTGTCCCATGAGGCTATGGATTTTGCTTCAACTTCCTTGAACCAGTCTATGGCTACACCCCATAGCATTGCTAGAAACACTCCCAACCAATAGTCCTTGTCTTCCTAGCCGTTCATTATCCATATGGTTTCACATGTCTTATAGTGTCTCACCAGATCCTCAAACTTGTTCCTCGTGAACTTTGCAAGTTTTTGTCTTTCAACATTCGAACTCGCAAAGGGAGTCACCATTTTCCTCACTTTACATTGTCCTTGTGTGTTGGACCTGTGTGGATTGTTTTGACCTCTATGTTCTAGTGCTTTCTTGCACTCTCAACAATGTATGAGTCCTCTACATGTCATCCTTTAGCATCCCTTACACTTTGATTTTCTTCAAACTCTTTCCTGCACTCCCTTTGCCTAAAGGGCTTTGGATCAATTTCTCCAATTCTCGGTTCTTCTAAAATGAATAGCTTCTCAAAGTAGTGTATGGTATTCTCAAATGTCTCAATTAATTTGTTTCTAAGGTTTATTTCTTCATCCAACGTTGATTGTATGGACATAGTGCTTGCTTGGTTAGCAAGGTCTTGATATACTTCATCAAGGAGCGGTAGGTGTCTGGCTATCTCCTCTCACTTGCCCTTCATATGTTCTTTAGTGAAATTCTTCCTTTCTTCCCAACTATGACTATGACTAACACTTCGACTTTTACATCTTAGTGGGTTTGGGCTTTCTATCAAGAATACTTGGATTTCTTTGGCAATTCTTCTCAGTCACCACCATCATTCTCCTTGTTCTATCAATCAAAGGGATCTTCTCGACAATTCTTCTATCACTTTGTGACTTCATGGAATACATGTCTTGTCTTTGTTAGGCTACATGGGTATTAATTCCTAGGGGTACGTCTCCCATTTGTCTCACATTATTCCTCTTCTTGCTAGTTCCTTTCTTCATACCATTGCAATATTTGTGCCTTCGTTGCTCCCGATCCCTCTACTTGAAGGTCTTGAAGGATAATAAAGTGACATGCGATAAGCCTTGGCAGTTTGTGCAGCAAACAATCAACTTCTTCATTGACAATGAGATTGTCCCAAATGGCATCCTGAGAGACCTCTCTCTAGAGAGATTCCATCCAAACATGTTCCTTTGACAAGATGTCCCACAACTTTACCAAATCCTATATAAGTTGATCTTCTTGTTCCTCGTTGGCTTGTAATAGTTCGTTGACAGCTTATCCCATTACATTTTCATAATTCCCATCTATGACTTATACTTTGCCAAAGTTCGGATCAGTAACACCACCAAATGTTTACTTAAGCATTCAACTTGAATGATTTATAGAGTAAATGAAAATAAAAAAATAATAGAACAAAACAGTATCAATTACCTGCAATCATATTCCAGAAAGATGTCTATATTTTCATTTATTGGATATAAAATGCATATAGGAACTTCATGTGGTGCAGTCCCCGACTACAAGTACAACAAGAAATATATAGCCAAGTCGACATTGGTTGAGAATGCCAAGCGTCGACAACTGCCAGGTAACCACCAATTGTCGAGGACTAAATTTAATTACATTTTAATCCATTTTATTATTTGTCGAACTACAATCATTAATGAGAATAAGAATGACCAATTGTTTCAGCTATTAATACCAAAAAATGACATTATTCCCAATGCAAGTCAACCCAAACGTGACAAATCAAGTCAGCTCAATCAAAATTTCACTAACTCAGCCCAAAAACGTTCATCTTCATACCAAAAGGTGAAGCATCCTTCTCATAATGCCATTGACTTGGATGACATCTATCCATTTGCCAATTGGAATACCGAAGAACCAAATTTAACATTCATTGAAAAAGATATATCCCTAAATTATAGAGAGAAGCAATGGTGTTGGTGTATTGAAACTTTTTTCCCAAAGTGAAAAGAAGTTATCTTCTATAAATAGCCCTTTAAAATGAAAAGGGAGATAGAAAATAATAAGCCTTTAGTTAAAAAAGTAGATAATAATGAATATTTTTAATAGATTCCTTTTTTAAGGAGAGTACCAATTGTATTCATTAAATAATTATGAAAGAACACCTTTTATGAAAGTGTGTGATGTTTTGGAAAACGACCCCTTGAAAGTTTATATAAATTATTTATGTGAGACTTAGAAAAAGGCATGGAGATCACTCCAGGAAGAAGAAGGTGGTTTGGTGGGCTATGGAAATTGGAGGAGCACATAGTGTGTCCAACTTGGGGTACATTGTACACCCGAGATTGTCCTAGCCAAATATGATGCTTGGGAAGCATGTGTGTTGGTTCTAAATAAGAACTAGTTCAACTTGGAGTGTGCCATAGCTATGAGGAGCAAGACCACTAAAATCTCTAGGGGCCTTTCCAAGTGCCCTTATTCAAATAAGTATTGAACCTTTTTTATTCAATGATGTTTGGAACTAAGTATAAATAAGATGGAGTTACTCTAATTCTTTAAAAGATGTTATTTGTTCCATTGATATCTTGTTCATATTAATGAATGCTAATGAACATACTAATATTGTTGATCTTAATGTTCTTAAGTCTTAAACTAGTTAATGATAATAAATAAGCATTTTGGTACATTTGTGTTTGGATTATAACTTGTACTTTATAATCTTTAAACTTAGAAAATAACATTTATAACTTTGTTTCCATATAAAATAAACTCTTAACATATCAAATCTATCCAATTTTATACGCTAGAGCAAAGTAGCATTACAATTTGCATTTGAGCAATACATACTTGAGGAAACATTCACTCCTAAAGATTTACCTTCTAGTTTGAGGCTAGAGTACTAGTACTAGGAGGGGAAAAAAGTTATGGATTGTATTTGACTGTTTATGACATATTATTACTTATACAAATATTATTATAATTTTCTACAATGTTTGACTTTGAAAGTTTGAAATTTTGAATTTTAAACATTTGAGGGTCATATGATATGTAACCTTTGAATTATGATAAACTGATAATCAGAATAGACTCATGTGTTCTTTGAATGCATTAATTTCTTTTTGAGTTTAATTATGGGTTCTCTTACTGATTTTTGCTGAGTTTTGCTGGTTTTTGCTGAGGTTTTGCTAACAGAGTTTTTTCTATGAATTTGCGAAGTCTTGAGTCCAGTCAAAATTTTGAGCTGCAAGTAACTGCCAAGTCTAAGTTTTTTAACAATGGACTTTTTCCAACACCAGCATAGCCTTAAATATGGGAAGCATGTACTTCATTATGAGCAGAAGTCTACCATAGTTTGGCATACTTAGTTTTTCAACATGTAGATCAGCCCATTTTTGAGAAAAAATTCAGTATATCTGTCTGTCTTCAAATAATAATATATCTGTCCAAAATATGCATAGCATATGCTTCCTCAAAAGGCTTTTTTGTGAAAGGATTCATCTATGAAACTCTTGCCAAAGCTAATTTTTCCTTTGGGATAGATTACCAAGATAGCATATATGTGACTAAATTTGTGCTTCCTCTCTTTTATTAGATCAAAAAATGGAATTATTGAAGAAATGTCCTCTATTATTAGTCTCTTGCATGCTGCAAATGATTTTGCACTTGCACATGCCAAATACTAAAGAGATTTACAATCAATACAAATAATTGTTTATTTTCCCACCAAAGAACGCTTCCATTTCTCAATGGTTTGTACAAGTGCATAAATTTCTTTGTCACAAACAAGGTGATCTCTTACAGTTTTACAAAATACTTCTGGATGATAGCAAACTCATTTATCTCCCTACAAGAAACAAGCCATAACATACCAAGAAAATACTACTATATCTCCTCAAAATATGCTCATTGAGCATATGCCTTGTCACAAGCCTTTTTTGTGAAGGCTCAAGCTATGAAACTCTTGCCAAAGCTATTTTTTCTTTGGGATTGGTGACCAAGATAGCATATGTGCCACTAAATTTTTGCTTCCTCTCTTGTGCTTGAAGAAATCTTGTCTATGTTTGCTTGCTGCAAATGATTTTGTGCATGCAAATCCCAAATACTAAAGAGATTTATGACCAGAGTAAACAATTGTTTTTATTCCCAACAAAGAATGCTTGTACAAGTGCATAAATTTCTTTGTCACGAACAAGGTGCTCTCTTACAATTTTAGGCAATACTTCTGGATGATAGTATACTAAACTATCTCCTTGCAACAAAACCACCCCATCACGCACGCACTTGCATCTATTTACACTTCTAATGGCTGATGCTAATTAGGAACAGCATTCACTGCTACATGTCTGTTCTTTAACCCATCGGAAACTTTCACCACTTATTGCAATTGCATGCAAAGGTGCATCTATTGTGAAGTACAATAGATAAAGCTTCCTCATATACTAAACTACCCCTATAAAGCTCCTTGTTTCCATAACACCCGTGGGCATGGGCCACTTGGTAATAGCCTCAACTAGTGATTACTATGTGAACACACACTACCTTCATACTGCACAAGAGTTGTACTTCTTTGAAAACTGCAAGACTTGCTTCAAATGATTTAGATGGTCTTCCAATATAGCACTAAAACCCAAAATATTATCTACATACACTGTGACATGTGCATCTATGAATGGTCTCAATATATCAACCATAAACGTAATAGGTGTAGCAACTGTATTATATAAACCAAATGGAAGCACTAACAATTCATACTGTTGGAAGCAATCGAACCCCTATTACACACAAAGAGAGAGCAAGGCTATGGAGGCCAAAAGATAGATTCAAAAGGATGAATCATATTGCTTATTCCACAAACATCACAACAACTGAATGAACAATAATGTTACAGCATGTCCTTATAAGGGAACAAAAAGCTAAAAATAGCATAACCTAAGAATGGGAAAAGCACTCATAAGTTTAGCTTAAGTGAAATAGAGTATGGAAAGACCTAATTACTCTAATGAGATTTTTCAATAGAAGTAGCGTCCACAAGACCAAATACATCACTATGAATCACTTCCATTAACCATTTTTCTCTAGTATTACGAAAATTAAACTTTACTCTATTTATTAAACACATGGTGCTCAGAAGTAGGCAGAATAACCAAATGAACCATCCACTATGTATTCGATAACTAGGGTCTTATGCTCTTTTTTCACTAATGTGACCTATCTTGCAATGTCACAATATACATGAATTTGAGTTTCTAGTTGCACAGACTAAGTTATAATAAGTAGATGCATCATGCTTGAACAAGGTCCCACATCAAGATACCTTAACCAACACTAGATTCCTTCTAGCCAACTGGCAACCACTTTTGTCAATGCAACGTGCACCCCAACATCATTCATTTTAGAAAATGTAAGCAAATTACTTGGTAATTTTGAAACATGCAACACATCTATGAGAGAGTTTACTCTTCTATCATTAAACATAATTTTTACCTTCCCTTTGCCAACAATCCAATGCAAACTATTGTCACCAAGGAACACCTCGCCACCATCATATGCTTGGTATCAAGAAAACCACACCCTGTGAGAATTCATGTCATATGAGGCACCTGAATCAATCAACCAAATATAACTAGTAATGTTAGCTAAAATCACATAGTTTCAAAATTTTATTTTGCTCTTACCGGTTCTAAACCATCATTTTGATTTAGACCTCTCCTTATCCCCCTTTTCATCTTACCACATTTTATCTTGAGCATACCCCATACATTTAGTGCATCCTTAAAACCCTCATCCATAGATTTTTGTCTCATTTCTTTGCTAAGCAATGTGATGTCCCCATTTTTGGGTTCTCATGCTTTGTTGTTGACTTCGTCGTTCTGGGTGTGTGCCAACAATATCAATAAGGTTATTTGATGTTACCAATGAGCTCAAATGGTTTAGAGAAGATATATGACTCTTTTAGATGTTATTTTCAGCTTTCGATGTGTTCTCCAGAATTCTTAGTGTCTATTTTTAATAAGTCACCCATCATCTTTCATCATCAGTATCACTCATGCGTGGTTAGTTTTCAATTTTGATGCATTTCAACCATTGCTGATACGGTGTAATTTAGAGCTATATATATATATATATATATATATATATATATATTACACTAAAGTTGCCATTTAAATTAAAATAATTAATTAAGCACCTTAGTGTTATAGCTCGTTAGAAAGAGAATGGAAAGTGCTAAATGATGGGATGCTTAAAAAAATTTAAGTGCTAAAAATGTTTTAAAAATAATATAAATTACTTTTTAGGGATATAAGGTTTATTTAATTAATAAAGTGATTTAAAATTAAGTTTCTACAAAGTTCCCATAAAAGCTTATAAAAAGGGGGTTTGGGAGCTCATTTGGTAGGCTTGGTTTATTATTTTCTCTTGAAGAGCTCTCAAAGCATCTGGCTTTTGGTTTAGCAAGCCCTAGGGTGGAAACCCTTGGGTTTTGGATGGATTGAACAAAAACCCAATTCCATCTTTTGGTGGATTCATTTTAAGGTTTCAATTTGTTCAATTTGTTGGAGGTTTCATCCAGAGTTCTCACAGAGGGTTCTATAGATATCATTTCAAGTATTAATCAGTGTTTTCACAGATAAGTTTATAAAATTTGTGAGGTCTCCTTCAAAGACAAATTTGTGGGGTTCTGGATTTATTGCATATTCTAGAGGAATGGGAATGAGGACGCCTAGTTTGGTTTGATCTGTCATTGGAGTTTAAAGAAAATAAAATGTTATGAAGTTTAAGGCGTGGGAGTATTAGAGGCATAGGCACCTGTCTTCATTTTCTAGGCTTGAATTTGCTAATTGGGTGTGGCTTCTTTCCTATCCAGTAAGTAGTGGGTCTCTATTATTCTTGGTGTGAACTTTAGCTTGGTGGGGGTTCCTTTCCATGGTGTGAGCTTCTTATTTTGCGACAGCTTTTCTTCTTTGGCATGGACTCCCTTTTTCTATGACATGAGCCTCTATACCCTTGGCATGTGCACTAATGTAGAGCATGGGAGTAATTTGAATGCAGTCATGACACTTTCAGATTTTTATATGTTGTAAGCTGATAGCTATGTATTTTTGTGCTGCAATAACATTTTCTATAAAGGTCAGAAACTTGTGTGTCTTTACTTATGGTTTTGATTACAAATCTTTGTTGTTCAATCAAGTTGTGTTTGAAGTTCATTTTATGCAATAAATCTTCTATATTTTCTATCTATATCTCTTCCAATTAAAAACCATTAAAAAAATCAGAACATGCAAACTAATTGACAAAATTACCTATTGTGACCTAATCACACATCACCCCATTCCAAATGGGGCCCCCTACCTTTTAGGTCCTCTTGGTCTTTTGGCTTTTGGTTTGTTGGGTCTTTTCGCAGTAGTCTCGTCAGTCCTCTCGATTTGCAAGTGTTTGGGGGTCAATTTGATCAAGTTTGCAAGTCGTTTGAGTAATTTTGGCTAAGTCTAGAACCTGTTTTGTCCATTTTAGGGTTTTACCCTTCATACTTGGATTTGAGGCCTTTCCTTTAGGTTTTTTGAAAAATTGAACATTGTGTTGGAATCACAACCCTTCCAAGAACCTACCAGTGAAAATTAAGTGAATTCTGAGCAACTTTCTATTTTTAGAAAGTTCCTATTTTTTAGGGATTTCACCGCCTCCCGGATTGTCTTTATTTCACCAAAAATCAAACTTACTATTTCTAGCAATTTCTATTTTTGGTAAGTTTCTATTTTTAGTAAGTGTCATCCTGTCATGTTTTGCCCTAATTTTGACATTTTGAAATACTTACTATTTTTAGTAAGTCTATTTTTGGCAGGTTCTTCATAGGTAGGAGTCTCGACACTGAAGACTGAGCATTCCTTAATATTTGTCTAAATCCGGAAAGTCAAAAAAGTAGGCTAATGATCGAAAAATGGCTAAGTGTGGGAGTCATTCTAGAAGTGGAAAGGCATTGAAAATTTCCTAAGGCACAAAAATCCACTTCAATCCTGAAACAGCATCCCGATCTAGAAAGTAGTCAAAAGTGGCTAAGTTAGGCAAAGAATCATTGAAAATATTTACCTTGGTGAAAATCATGCCCAAATCTAGAATGAAGCACCAAATGAGTGTCAAGGAAGAATTCCTTGGAAAACGCAAAATCCTCCATGAAGTATGAATGAGGCTCTAGATTTGTGGAGGGCACTAAAACAAGGCCTTGGACACAAATTCCTCCACCTAGTCATTTCCACGCCCAAGCTTGAGGATGGATGCTAAAAGAGGGTTGTGGAGGAATTTTCTTCCACACCCAAAATTCCTGTAGCACCCCATTCCGATGCCCAAGGTCTAGGAAGAGCACTAAAACTGGGTGGTGCACCACATTTTCTTGCATCACATCAAATAAGCTCCCAAGGTCAAGGAAGAGCGCCAAATGGAAGGCATCAGGGAAAATCTTCTCGGGTGCAAAATTCCTCCACAGTGATTTTGGCGCCCAAGTGTGCATCTGAGCGCTAGGGAGAGGTAAGGAAGGAATTCCTTCCGAACATGAATTCCTCCATGAGGTAGATTCCACGCCCAAGGCAAGAAATGCACGTTGAAGTAAGGGTAAGGAAAGAATTCCTTCCGAGCAAGATTTTCCTCCACAAGGAATTCCGAGCTAGGAAGAAGTCAAGGAATTTCGAGCAAGGAAGAAGTCAAGGAATTCTGAGGCAAGGAAGAGGTCAAGGATAAGAATGCAGAAGGAAAATCCCCTCGGGAAAGATTTCAAAAAATCCTCTTTTGGGCATGAAAATTCACCCAAATTTCGAGACAATGACAAATTGGCCCAAGGGAGAGAATTTTGCCTCTCCAAGACCCCGGAACTCAAATTTTGAAAAACTCCTACAAAGTAAGAAAAGTGAAAAATTGACTAAGTAAAGAAAATCCTTCCTTCACGACAAAATTCCAGGAAAGGTGAAAAATTGACTAAGTGTTGGAAATTCCTTCCTTCACGACAGAATTCCAGGAAAGGTGAAAAATTGACTAAGTGTTGGAAATTCCTTCCTTCAGGACAGAATTCCAAGAAAAGTGAAAAATTGACTAAGTGTTGGAATTTCCTTCCTTCAGGACAAAATTCTTGGAAAATGTGAAATTTGGCTAAAGATTGAAGAAATTCCTTTCTCAGGGAAGAAATGTGCCCAAGGTGAAGAATTTCAAGGCACAAGGAAAATTGGCTAAGCAAGAAGATTTTGTCTCTCCTGAGCTCAGAACAAGACAAAATTCCTTAGGCATGGAAAATGGTTAGTGGTCAAGAAAATCTTCCTTAAGGATGAAGTGTGCACAGAAATTTTCCTTAAGGACAAAATTCTCTCGTCAATAATTTTCTCTCTCCAAGAATTCCAGATGTGTAGGATTCTTGCAGGAGCGGATAAATTTGTTAAAATTCTTCCAAGGTAGGAAAATCTTCCAAAATGTCTTTTGTGAGGCCGGAATGGAAAGATTCTTGTAAAGGATGAGTTGGCAACATGCAAAGATAATTTTTTGTATTAATGAAGCACAACCAAGAATTATAAATGACGGTGGGGTCCATTTGCATGGTGAGAATCTATTGAGTACATTAAGGCATAATGGCATATTTATTTCAAGAATATTTGACTGGTTGGCAGTTGGGTCAACGCATGCCAAGGTAGTGGAGCATCTTCTTGCATGTAGCCGTCGCATTTAAGGCATTGTGGCTGATTCTTTTTGCATGCAGCCATCGCATGTGGAGATGATTATGCATTTATGGCATAATGGGGCGATTTTTGCATGGAGGAATATTCAGTGCATGTTGGGCAAATTTAGTGAAGAGTGGTGCATTTAATGCATTTTGGATACCAATTGTATATGGGCATAATGGGCATTTATTATTGATTCCCACCTTGTTGCATCAAGTGTGGGGAATCTTTTAGGGAAAACCCTAATTAGGGTTTTGTATGCAGCCAAGGCATGAAGCCTATATAAAGGGGTGACCCCCCTCATTTGTAAGGGAGGAAAGATTGCTTTTGAGATTGTTGCAATAAGTTGTTGAAGCTATTAACTTAATACATTGTTCAATTTGATGGTGTATACTTGTTTTGTTTTGCAACTTGCATGGTCTCACTTTCCTCACATTAGAGTAGATTTGCTTTTAGTACTTAGATGAACGGGATTGACGAGATTGTTTGTAGTGAAACCCTTGCTCATACCTTATGTTAGTAGCTAATTGTTATTGACTTTGTAAGGTTGGTCTGAGCCTTTTATATGTGGAAACTTAACTTCGATCATCGGGTGGACATTGTTCGTTGATGGTGCTCATTGGTGTTTTGATATTATTTTGCACAACCTTTGAAGATTGCACCACCTTTGTGTAGTTGTCTCCTAGTGGCGAAGCAAAGTGTGGTTGGTTATACCCAAGCAATCATTGCCTCTTTGTTCTTAGGTTTAGCATAGATTTCTTAAACCCTTGCATTTTACTTTCAGCATATTTAAATCAAAAAAAAATCCTAAAAAAGAGAGATTCCCATCGATAAATCATTCGCAGGTAAATTCCTTGAAAGTTGCAAAATTATTTAAACTTCTTCAAGTGTACATAAGTCCCCTTGGATTACCAGCAATCACATTGGCCAACTGAGTCACGTCCATTGCATATAGGAACCTTGGAGTCGATTGTTTGAAGTTACTACAATCTTAGCATACAATCATACTTTGATCAAGAGAGAGTAAAGTGACCGTTGGGCAAATTTATTCTGTGTTAGGCACTGTCATAAAAAACACGCCAACATTACCCTAAGGTGAAGAAGTGAAAAATTTGGACAAGATTCCATAGGGAATCTTACAGACAAGTAGCAACAAGACCATCCATCTTATACTCTATTGTACCACCACTAATTGCAACTACTAGATTCTGGTAAAAAGCATAAAAGTAAAATGCAGCTATCTTAACATCAATACTTCCTAGCTGACTCAAAATAAGATTCGAGGCACTTAAATGCTTGGCTACAAAGTCCATTTTATTCATTTGTAAGGAATACTACTTTCTTTTTAAATAAAGCTTGTTTACCAAACTCTTCATTTCATAGATTTCACCAATCCTTCTCCACAAACTAAATGCAATAGTCTCCTAAGAGACATTGGAAGGATGGGAACAAAAAGACATGACCATATTGTCCCTCGATCCTTCTTGTCCATTTTTGTCCAATCCACATCAAACATCCACAAGTTTGTCCTTCTCTATCACAACTTTCCATTCATCAATCTCCCCCAAGAGATCCTCTATTCTCACTTTGCATAGCTCACACCAAAGCCATTGAACTTCTCAAACCCCAATCTTGATGTTGTTGGTGTTGGAAATAAGCCACACCTGGACCGACGATGGACTGGTCCAAGAGGGGCCAATAGCTTAGTGGTAGAGCACTCCAGCAGCATATGGAAGGTCCTAGGTTCAGATCCTAGCTGGTCCATGTCTCAACATGGTATCAGAGCCGGGTCCAGGCTAGGAGCCCCAAGCACACGAGAGGTGTGGCTTAAGGGGGTTGTTGGTGTTGGAAATAAGCCACACCCAAACCGACGATGGACTAATCCAAGAGGGGCCAGTAGCTCAGTGGTAGAGCACTCCAACAGCATATGGAAGGTCCTAGGTTCGGATCCTAGCTGGTCCATGTCTCAACAGATGTGTGTGCCAAAGCTTTTTTAACAACACTCAAATCGCAAATCGCTAAAATAATACTCCCATTGCAACCATGAATAACCCAACATTGCAAGAAAGGTGCCCCCTTCTACAATAAAGTTGTGTCTCTAATACCATATGTTGAAACAATAGGATAAATAGCATGAAAAAAATATTAACAATGTAGAGATTTAATCAAATTACAATGTGATTAAGCCAATAAATGTATATCAATGAAAACAGTAGAGAAGCAATATATTTAATCAGCAAACTCATGGAATGCAAACTGTAACACCAAATATACATGGAGAAACCCTTGTAGAAAAAGATTCACCCTAAAGAGACCCAAGCTTTTATTATTCTAAACAATGTAGTACACTAATATAATCCACTTATCCCTCTAATAGTAGTCCAAAAGCATAAGAATACTTGCCAAAGACACTTCAATCCACTATCTCATGCCTCTAATATATGGAAAAGTCAAAAACAAGAAACCATCAAGAAATATACAAAACTATGAGACGAAATGATAAACCTTAGCAACAAAAAAATGCCCTTATCGACATGGTCAAGCATCTTGGAATAGTTATTAATTCCACTTACACATCAAAGATGTTATAGATTGCATTGTAACAATCAAACTGACCAAGATCCTAATCTTAGGCACTCTATGAGTGCATTCAAAGTTTGTATCATAATATTGGATTGGGAAGATGCTTTGTAACTCTGAACTTTAACCTTCGTGATGTAACAAAAATATCTCAAGTATCTCAGAGAATAAATAATAATTAATGTCACCACCCACACATGGGCATTCCATTTTGCTTGCTCCAACATGTTTGAAGATCATACATTATTTATCATCTACTTAATTATATACAGTTAATCAAGACTTAAGATTGCAAAGTAATGGCACCACTTAGCCTAACACAAGCATTTTATTATGTTTGTAATATCATTGATTTCAAGGGATATGAATGAACCTACAAAAAGGCATTTACAAGCAGCAAAAAGAATACCAAGGTGTGTGAAAAGAAAAAAGGATCATGAAAGCTATTATTATTCAATTGAAAGGTGTTTAGTTATTCAAATGTAGATTGGGAAGATTCTTTGTAACTCTGAATTTTGACCTTTTTAATGTAACTTCCCTATTCAATGCCTTCTTACACAATATCTCAAGCAGTGTCACTATCATACAAACCAAAACAATAACTACTAATAATACCCAAAAGGATAAACTTGGCTCTAATACCAATATGATCTATAACCTTTCAACCTTAAAAAATGTTGTCCTAGTTGAATTTATTTCAAACTGATACATATTAGGATGTGTAAAGCGTATGAATTAGTCCTATTTAGTTGTTGGAAATGAAACAATGTTCAAATTGTATGAAACAAGATGAAATCAACAAGAAATATTAACTAAAAACAAGGTTGACACAGATTTTAACCTTAGAACCTCGATGTAGGAAAAACTGCTTGGAAGTAGTCATAGCTCAATGTCCTATCCTTCATTTAGCCTAAAGTAATTACAAAAGAGCTCTTGATAGAGGATATACAACAACCATCTTGTCACACTCACCCTTCCTCTCTACACCATACTAGTTCTACACCTCAATCAACCAAACAATTCCTAACTTTCTCTATCTTGCAGACATATATTTACAATTGAGCATAATCCTCATCAACTAGAATAATTAGGAGTGCACAAAACTCTCAAACATCATAGAACATGAAAATCATTGTTTTTTTTAAATGTAACTTCCCTATAGTTACCACCAAGAGAAATGTCGAATAAACTAGCATGCCTTATGTTTTAGTTCTCTTTCTTCTAAGAATAGGTATCTTTATATCTCTAGATTGACTAAATCCCCAAACAATGTAAAAAAAAGTGCAACGGAAGAGCAAGGGCAAGTGTGTGTGTGTGTGTGTGTGTGTGTGTGTGTGTGTGAGTGTGTATGTGAGAGAGAGAGAGAGATGCCTCATGGAGATATACCTAATCCCCAAGCACCCCAAGGAACATTCACAATTGGTGATCAAGAAGCCCAACAAGGCACTTTTACATTAGCATTGAAGTATGCACTAATATTATCCACTTAGGTTGACAAATTTATTTCAAGAATACTAAGCTGATCTTATGCAATGATATGCATTTCCATAAAAAATGTGCAATATGATCTAGAATAGTTATATAAAGCATACACTTAGAAAGATTTGAGGACTAAATCAGCCAAATGGTAGCTATCAGCAAAATTTATCCATATGATAATATTATCCACTTAGGTTGACAAATTTGTTTCAAGAATACTAAGCTGATCTTATGCAATGATATGCATTTCCATAAAAAATGTGCCATATGATCTAGAGTAGTTATATAAAGCATACACTTACCAAAGATTTGAGGAATAATTCAGCCAAATGGTAGCTATCTGCAAAATTTATCCATATGATCAAGAGTAGTTATATAAAGCATACACTTAGAAAGATTTGAGGACTAATTCAGCCAAATGGTAGCTATCTGCAAAATTTATCCATTTGGGTATGCACAAAAATACTTGACTAAAATATTGTCTTTATATGCAATCCGATTTAGAACCTTAAAATGTCATGAAGGCAAATGCCTAAGTTTTATAGCGCTAAGTGGGATTGGACATATTCGACCAATAATCTAATTTCTTTTGGCATATATGTTTTGTATTGACAAAATGAATTCGAGATTATCTATGTTTACCTCTTAATTATTAGCCTTTAAGAAGAGAGTTAGAATGTCACAAATCTTGGACCTTGGTGGGTTTATTTTTTCCACAAGGGAAGTGCCATTGGAAAGATGAAAATAATATTTATATGTGCTAAATGAGTCCCTAAGGAAGTCTCTTAATACTTGAGCTACTTTTGCCACTACATTTCTCTGTTGAGTGCTTCAACCATCAAATAGATACTTAGGGAGGTAAAGGATCTCCTTGTATCAATCGTCTACTCACTGGGACAATCCTATAAAACAGGCATTTACCAACATAGAAACATTGCAGTGGAGTACCAATATCATATCCATTTAGTCCAATTCAGAGTGAATCCAAACTAAAGAATTCCATCTATAGGTTCCCTTTATTTTGTTTAAGTCTGCAAGCACATCCAATTTAAGAAAAACACCTATCTACTGAATTTACATAAAATTAATTATGCCCAACTTGGACTCCTGTAATGACCCCCCTCCATCCTGCAACCCACTCCCCAGCCCCTCACTGCCCAACTTCCACCCCCTGCTCCCTTCCCTCTCCTATAATTTTTATTTTGGATCTAAAACTACAGGCTTGCTTCCATAGGAAACAATTTTATTCTAATTAGAGTGTTTCTAAATACATGAACATGTTTTAAAAACCTAACAAGGACCTCCCATGAGTAGAGCCAGTAACTTGTGACTGTTCTAAAGACAAGGAAAGAAAATGGCTAAAAATAGTTGGCTGCATTAGAATATTATTAGTAATTAGCAACTAAGTTGTTTTAAAGGTAAGAATTTGCCATGACTTCCTCTTATTCCTTGTAGAAATAGATGGCATCAGTATTTACCTGCTTTCGGCGTATCGTCTTCCTTGCCGATTCCCTATTTGCTTGAACCCTACGAAGTCTTCGAGCTTCTTTCTCAATCTGCCAATAAGCAAATCATATACGAAGCTACAAGTTTTCACAGCAAAAAACTGTTACTCCTGCTCAAATACAACTAAAACCAAAGTTCCAAGACAGCTCAGAGATTTTGATACCTCAGTCAAAGGCTGTCTAAGCTTGTTCCCATGCCGATATACAAGAACTGATATTTTAGGTTGCACATTTGGTATATCATACATTGGCTCATATTTTACATTTTTCAGCTGAACAGAATGGCATGTATTTGGGGATTTACCATCCGATTCTTCCTTCTCAGCAGCGCAAGACTGGTTCTAAGAACATGCCAGCATAGCAATTTAATTAGAATAAATGCAGCAGAAAATATTAAGATGATCAGTATTTTTGGAGTTTGTGATTGTATATGAACAACCTATTTAGCATCAACACAAACAAGCAAATAAAATCAGAGTTCTTTCCTGATAACAATGGACCAATTAAAGACTAAATGTCAGTAATAAAGGAGATGTGAGAACCTTGTATTTTGTTTTCTCATCATGTGCGAATTACCTCTCCCAACCTATATATCGTTTTCTTTCTTGGACTGTCTTAATTCCTCTCAAAAAGGTTATGGAATGCTTGCTCAAATTTGAATTTAGAGTTTCCGCAGACAAGAAGGTATTTCCTACATGTTGCCTAAATAATTTTGCTTCATACGGAGCAACTATCCCAACCTTCAAAAAGACCCTCATCAAACCTGCAAATTCACTGGGGAAAGGTGTGGAGAGAACTTGCACAATTTACATAGACCGTTCTGCAGGGGCAGGGTGGCCAGAATCTACTGCAGCTTCACAAAATGGGCAATAAACTCAAAACAAGAAAACAATTTCTAAATATAGATCTCAAACCAAAACTTCTTACAGAGTTGATAACTTGGTATCAAAAAAATTGACCTCAAATTTGGCTCTTAGCAGTTCTCACCGAATCAGGTTTCCTAAACAATACGCACTTCCACACAAAATAAATATATAGGTCAAAGTAATAGGGAGTTTTGGTACTTGTAAGATCAATTCCCATCCAATTCACTAATTCAAACAAAACCCACTTTGAATTTCTTGGGAAACTAGCATAAATATCTCAAAAGCTACTACATACTAACACCATTTATCCACCCTCGTACTTAGTCAAGAGAATCCAACACAAAAAACCTACCTTGGCTGCTTGTTGATTTGTCGAGCATATTTCCAACGGATTCTCTGCAACTTCTGGGTGGCACTCTTCCTTAACTGTAACAGAAAGTTGTGAACTTGACCTATCACTCCTTGAACCAGTCTTGTAGGATTTCCTCCTCCTCCTCCCCTTCCTTCCCCATTGCTTTACTAAACGTCCTTCACCATTCCTTTGAACCACCTGAGCAAACTCTGCCAGTGTATAGGCTGCATCCAGCTCAATTTTCACAAGCTCACAATTACTCCCTTCAAAATCGGCAGATGGCGAAGAACTTGACCTTCTTTTATTCCTCCCTGGAGCCATCGTTCTCCTTTCATTTTTCACAGTAGACTCTTCCATCTCCTGAATCTTAGTTACAATAGCCAGAGAAGAAAGAAAGTGCTATAAATTAGTCAGCAGATCTAACAGAGACGCCACAGAGACCACATCCACACCAACCAGCAAGAGGGCAAAAGTTTAATACAGTGTTGTTTCCAATCAAATGGGCTAATGCGGAAGAAAACCCAAGACTCAGAATTCCCTGACGTGTCTCCAATAAGAAACCCACAAAAACTGGTGTGTGTGTCCTGAAGCCAGCAGGGGCCAGCAGAGAGCTCTATGAACTTCTACCAAGTCAGAGTCCGGGCCAATTGAACCTTAAACATATTCCGCGTGGCATTCCAAGCAGATCTTTCGCGGACAAGGTGATTTGTTCCACGTAGCATTCCCAAAAAACTTTTGCCAACATGGCACTTTTTTCCAGATTTGGCGGCTTTTTACACGTGTAAACTTTCGAGCTACGGATGCTACTTATCTTCCTTTGTTCGCGCAAGTGAGCCAATTGCCACGGGACTTATGGCCATTTTTTTATAACTTTATTTTCCCTTGCTGGTACAATGAAGGCGGCTGGACCAATCTTGTAGACGCCTTGGCCAGGAAATTTAGGAATCAAATCAAATGAAGAAAGCAGCGCTTAAACTGGCTCCAAAATGACACCAAAAGTCAATAACATTAAATTTGTCAAAAATTATAGATTGTTGATCAGCAGATTTTTTTAATTTTTATGAAAGTCAATGACACCAAAAGTCAATAACATTAAATTTGTCAAAAATTATAGATTGTTGATCAGCAGATTTTTTTAATTTATATGAAAGTCAATAACATGAGTTCTATAACCCTGTTTTGGAGCTAGTTTAGTCAAGTCCGTGAAAAAATAGAAATATTTAAGAGGTATTCATGTTATAGGTGGTTTTTTGAAATATATCAGCGCTTCAAAACATTTAAGAGTTTTATAATTATGTATTTTTTTATAATGAATAAATCTAAAATTTTGAACTTTAAATTGTGGGGAAGCTCTGTATTGTGATTATTTTTGGCAATAATCAATGTTAAATCTATAATTATATAGAAAAATCTACAAAATTACTTGTCCAAATTTCAAAATTTTAGAAAATTTCTAAAAAATTTCCACTCAACAAAATATTTCTTATAATGAGCTTGTGAGTCTCTTTTGTAAGAGTTATTACAAAATAGTATCACTAACTTAAAAAATCTCACAAAATTTTAAAATATTGTTATTTACAATACTCTCTTGCTAGAATAATTAAGTATAGATTTATTTAGTTATGGATTTATTTACAATACTCTCTTCCTACAATGCTTTCAATTATGAATTTATTTACAATACTCTTCCTAAAATAAGCATATACTTTTATTTTATTATTTACTATTTGAAAGAAAAAAGTCTTCTTAGTATATAAAGTATAAATATTTCTTCAATATAGAAAAATAATGAATTTTATTTACTCTCAAATAATTAATTAAGCAACAATCATTAAAAAATACAATATATAAATTAATTTTTAAACGTACAAAATGAATTGATAAAAATTACTAGCAATCGCATCTTATTGTGCAATAGGTACGTCGAAAAGGTATGCAATGTTAATTATGAAAAATTTTGGTTTATTTTTTGCATACACTTGTACAATACGTGAGGTCAACTGGTAGGTCATTTGGAAAATGATGTTGTTTGTGCAAGAAAGTTCTTAATGGAGAAGTGATAGCTTCAAATAAACTATGCATCCACTTACATGATCCAAACGCAGCTAATACAAAGATAATCAGGATCCATTAGCAATAGACTCATGTTATGTTTGCAATAGGGAGAGAGAGAGAGAGGGGGGGGGGGTGAAAGAAGGAGAAATTTATTGAGATAGAGATAGAGAGAGATATTGAAGAAATATTGAGAGATAGAAATTGAGGAAAAGAGATATAGATATAGAGGTCTAGAGAGAGGGAGAGGGGGAGGGAGAGAAAGGGAGATATGTCTTAAAATAGTGGGGAGAGAGGAAGAAAGAGGTAGAGATGAGGATAGAATAAAGGTAGAGAGAGAGAGAGAGAGAGAGAGAGAGAGAGAGAGAGAGAGAGAGAGAGAGAGAGAGAGAGAGAGAGAGAGAGAGAGAGAGAGAGATGGGTAGAGAGAGAGAGGGGAGGAAGAGAGATAGCTAGAGAAGGGGTGGTATAGATAGGGGTGATATAAAGAGATATAAATGGATAGGGAGACAGATAAAGAGATAGGGAGATAGAAGTAGTGAAATATATGGAGAGAGAGAGAGAGAGAGAGAGAGAGAGAGAGATTGTAAATCTTGTCATCATCAAAATAATCAAGATTAACATTACATTAAAGCCAAAGTAAATTCAATCAATTTTAATGTATATATATTTTTGTCAATTACTCAGATTCATTCTTAATTAATCAATCTCAGTTCATATTAATTTAAAATTTAAAGATATAACTGGACACGAATTTTTGTCAACATCAAAATAATAAAAATTGGCATTACATTGAAGTCAAAGTAAATTCAATCAAATATATATATATATATATATATATATATATATATATATATATATATATATATATATATATATATATATTCAATTACTCGATTTTGTTATTAATTAATCAATCTCAGTTAATATTAATTTAAAAATTTAATTGTTAAACTAGACATGAGTGGTATGTTTTCTTGCCTAATTTAGGAGTCATCTAAAATCCTATTTTATTCACATGTATGACAAATTTCCACTAGAATAATGATCATGCAAGGTGAGACACTTGCAAATCTTGGACGACGTTACACGAAGCATTTTGTATTGCCAGTTTGGATATCAAACGTCACACTAATTTTTTTAATGGATTTTGACATAGTTCATCTTACTTAAGTAGAATAACAAGGGAGAGTGGTCTATTTCAAAAAATTTGTTGACTTGGTTGATTCAATAATTAAATAAAATAGTAAGGAGAGATGAAAGAGGGGCTTAGGTAATCAAAAGAACTTGTCTTCTCATATTGGTGTCCACCACTTCAAAGGTGTGACCTTTGTCAAGTGAAAAATCCATGATTAATATTGCTACATAGTTTAAATTTAACATAGTATTTTACAATTTTAAAATTTATCAAATTTTATAATTTTGATTTGTTATATTTTATATATAACTTTATGAACATAATAGTATAGATGATATTATTAGTAAAAAAAAATTTAAAACTATAAGTAAATATAATGTAATATTTGTTATGAAAACATATACTAATTCAAAATATTTTTAAAGATAAGATTATAAATTATTCTTTTTGTTTTAGAATATTTTAAATATTATCTTGAATATATTTAATTTCATTATAGAGAATGATTTTTAATTTAATACCAAATTAAGATTTTCTACGTTGTGTGCAAGTATTATAAGTTTATCATTTAAAATATGTTTATCATTTATCATATGTTTTTAAAGATAGGATTATAATTTATTTTTATTTTTTGTTATGTTTGCAATAGGTGGAGAGGGAGATAGATATATAAAAATAAGTAGAGAGGAAGGGAGAGGAAAGGAGAGAAAAGTAGAGAGATATAAAAGAAGGGAGTGATAGAGAGAGAGGGAGATATAAGGATAGAAAGAAGAGATGGAGAAATAAATATAACTTGAAAAATATTAAGACTGAAAGAGAGAGAGAGGAGGGGCATGGAGACATAAAAAGATAAAGATACGAGAAGTGATATATAGAGAGAGGTAGAAGGATATAGAGAGAGTAGGAGTGTTGGAGTGAATAAAAGTGAGAGATAATGTAGTATAGATAGAGAGGGAGAGGGAGAGATGGGAAGATATATCTAGAGGGAGCGAGAGAGAGAGAGAGACAAAGGAGGTAATAGAGATAAAGATAGAGATAGGGAGGGAGAAACAAGGAGCATGTGTGAAAGTGTAAGACATATTGAGATATCTATATGGGTAGGAGTAACAAGGAGTGTGTGAGTGAGAAAGAGAAATAGATAAATAGGGGATAGAGAAATAAAGATATATAGAAAGAGAGAGTGACACACATAGAGAGGAAGAGGTAAGGAGAGATAGGGATAGAAAGAGGGAGTGATAGAGATAGGCACACACACACACAGAGGGGGGGGGGAGCGATTTATCATATCTTGAATGATGTATTATGCAGTTAATTAGGGTATTTTCTCACATTATTTAAATCGGATCTTCATATATTATATTGTGTCTAATAAATTAACTATAAATTTGTCATTAATAATACATATTTTTTTTAAAGATAAGTATTTTTATGTGCAACTCTATTTCTATGTGCGCTTTAAGTATTATTGGATTTAAAATTATTAATCAAATCACCAAAAAAAATCTAAATTATAATAAATTTTAAGTTTTAAAATTCATAAAATAGTTATTATCTAACAAAACTAAATTAAATTAAATTTAAAAATAAATCAACAATGACTAATTATAATTACAGAATAGTTAAAACTAAAATCTAGATTTAAAAGCAACTTTCTATTCTATTTTATTACTTTTTGGTTGCAAATTATTTTATATTAGAATTTTTAAATGATTAATAAATTAAACTGAATTAAATGTGTATTAGAGAAATACAAACTAATTTAAAATTATTGTCCTTTTATGATATTTTAAATATTAGATCATGAATATGTTTTAATATCAATTTAGAAACTTACTTTTAAAATGATCCAACTTTAGATGAATATATAAACTTTTTTTTAATTTAATAGTAAATTAAGAATTTTATTTTGTGTGAAAGTTTTTTATATCAGTTTATAATATTTATTAGAAAAATACATGTACTAAATTACAATATTTTAAAAATAAGATTACAATGCTTTTTTAATATTTTAAAGATGAGATCTTGGATATATTTTAATATCAATTTAGAAACTTATTGAAAGTATCTAATGGCTCTAAACAATTGCAATCGTCTTGCAAGTCTCTCCATAGATATGGACCATTAATCATAGAAGTTAAAGGATTTAGTTCATATAGGGAATGCCTTTAGCATAAATATTGACTTTATTTTTTAATATTAAATTTTGTTTACAAAAGGGTCTGTGTCCAAGGGATAGAAGGGTGGGGTATTCGTTTTGGGCAGCCTATGAGACTTTTTGTGCATGAGACTAGTGTTTTGATACACTTGTGAGGCCTTTCTCACCGCATGGGTGGCTCTTATTCAACCATAAAGAGAGTCTTTGATTTGTTTGGTCTCAAGGGGGGTGATTTTCATTGGTGGATTTGATGTGGGAATGCTTTTTTCAAATTTTTAAAGTGTTGTGCTCTAGCTTTGGTCTCAATGGATGGGCTTGATGCCACACCAAATTTGTTGATTGGTGAGGCATTGGAGAGGGTGAATCCTTCTTCATTGTCACACACAAAGGTTGTGGGTCATTTGAATAAAGTTTCACTTGGAGAGGATTCTTCTTTTAATGAAATGCCCAAAATCAAGAAAGTGAATGTGTGTTCGAGAGAAACCAAGATCGCCTAATCTAGGCGATTCAACCAAGATCTATCATGGATGATTTAAATTACTTGAGCAATCATGTGTTGATATGCAATTTTATGGGGATTTAGGCTTCTTTGTTATTTTTGGAAGTGTGGGCTAAACGAACTTGGAACCTAGAGGGTGATATGGAGGCAATGTAGGCTACACACAATTACTTTATGGTAGTCTTTTCATGCCTAATAGATGTGAATATGGCATTTGACTGACTCCTACTAAGTGCAATAGGTTGATGCAGACAACTCAATGCATACTCTTAATAAACCAACAGATCCCTAAATAAAGTAACCTATTGTCCTAGAGAGGCTCATTTAAATATCAACCTAGGGTGTATCTTCTTTGATGATGTCAGCATTGTATGTGCACTAGGGAAGACTTCTAGGTTGTTTTATCGATGTGTATAGAAAATTAACTAGAAGTAACAAACTATATTTAAAACACAATAATGTTGAAAGTAAATCTAACTACACAGTAGTTGTTGTGGGCTAACTAGTTAATTGGCACAGTAGTGGTTGCAGGTGATGCAAATCTATTGGAATCAACTATGTTGCAACACAACTTATTCTAAACAACTGATCACTAACACTTAAGAATCTTAAACAACAGTATAAATTACTAAAGAGTCACAGTACCTTAAGTGACCCTTACTTGAGTGGATTTAATCTTAGTTATTACTACTTAATCTTCAAGCTATTAACTTCATTATCAAAATCATCTTCTTATTAAAAATCAAAGATACTAAATGGACTGATATTAGACTTGTTGATTGAACAAAGACATTACCAGTAAGACTCAACAACTAACTAGATACTCTCTTCCTTTCAGGTCAAATAGGATCTCAAATTTATACATGAGGCCTAAGAGTTGGATTAATTAGACACTTTAAACAACTTATAAAATATGTCCATTCTCCCATGACAATGAAGAGATAACTTATTATACCCATAACTAATAATAAAGACCTAACTAAAATGTGTTGAGAGTGTTTTGATCCTCTTTAAACTATTACAACACCAAAGTACAACTATGGCTAAAAATGTGTAGAAACATGTCATAATAATTTATGAGTCACAATATATTGCTCCACAATATTTTCGATTATTCTCTGACTTCAATTAATCCCAATCCAGGACATCAGCAAGAGGTGGAAGATTCAAAACTAAACTACAACACATTCTTTAACTGCTACCTTCAATCTCACCACTTTTGACTTGGTCAACTTTTGGTGAACACAAATCCTTTATTATTAGGAATCTCTTCAAACGATTTCTAATTTTTTTTTCTCCCCCTTTTAAGTTTTTCAGGCCATTTTGAAGATTTTAATTTCATTAAGAAACAAGGGAGATATGCTCATTTTACTAAAACTGCTTTTTGACTTTTTTTGCACTTTCCAACAACAACTAAATTTGACAAGTGTCAATGTATTTCTTCTTTCCAACTACATGAATGAATCAAATCTCTCACGAAAAACATGCCAATCCTTCTACAAATACTCATCATTTAATAATAACCATTCATCATAATATATTATCATAAATTAACATTTTACTAGCTAAAAATACAAATGCATATCAAACATCATTTATCATAGTTGATGCTCTATATGATCAAGGTAAAGTTTGCAAATGTATTGGAATGACATTGTAAACATGGTATAAATTTTCATGAATCATGAAATTAATAGGACAATTTATAAGCTCATCACTCCTCCTAGCTGAAATCCTACTTGTCCAAAAGCAAGGAATAAACAATGGTTATACATAAAGGCTACCATCATGAAATTCTATGAATTTATTTCGCCCTCTTCTTTTTCAATATTAAATCCTTATTGTCTCTCCATCCTGTCTTATCATATTCTCTCTTTAAGTCATTCTAAAATAACATGAATAAAACCATTTAATTCCATTGTCATAAACTTGGTATGATTGTTTATTTATCACACTAACATACTATTGCTTGTCATGGATAGACCTCTACTTTTCCACAAAACTTCAACAAAGACTATCCATCATCTTTTCTACTGTATATAATCAATTTGCATTGTTGTCACTACCATGCTTCATCTAGATTCATGATTGTCATAGTCTTAACGAAGTATCTTACCCTTCACTTTGTCACTCTTGTTTTGGTACATCTACACCAAACACTTCTATCTTTTGTCATTTTGATTCTTTCATGCATGTATGAAAGTGATAAGGAATCTTGTGGTAATACTAACAAGAGAATATTTTTTCTTAAACAGGTGGAAGAAAGGGAATATATGGTATAATACAACAATACAAGGCATGCATGTGTTACCCCAACTAAAAGGTAATTTCTCCTCAAATGATAATGCATATATGAGAGTGCAAGCATAATCGGTTATGAAGCATGTAATTAGAACAACAGTAATTGTTGAACATATTGTAATGCATAGATAGTCAATTAGCCAAAAATGATAAATATTATCAATGAATGGGAATCATAAATTTAAATACTTGAGGTGATGTAGTGAAAATCCGCAAACTTGGTGAATAGTTGAAAGTGCATGTCCCTAAATAGTTGAGTATTAGGTCCCTCTAAGAGCTTGGTTTCATATCTATCATTAGTATTTCTTGTAATTTGTATGGCAGTTGTTGTATCTATAGATTGTTCAATCACATAATAGTTGATGTGGGTTGACTATTCAATCACGCAACAATTGTTGCAAGCAACCTCAGGGGTAATTGCTACAAGCTTCCTAAATGGTTATTGCATAAAATTATCTCTATCTAATGATTTTTAATACAACTTTAGACAATTCCCATTATCATTAAATAAAATTTGATTATATCATCTAGGCAACACCATTTGAATAGACATTCTTGATCTCATAAAGACCCAACTACCTAATAGAAACTTTTTAACAACATATGCAAATACTCTCTTTCAAAATTGAATACATGACTCACAAAATTTAAAGATAAATGAATTAAAACATGACCAACCAATGAACTATGAACACCTCTAAAATAGTCATATAAACAAGAAGAGTGGGAGAAACAAACTATACTAGATAACACCTAACTAAATATGCTTCAATAACTAGAGAAAAAGAAATCTATTTAAAACATTGTGCAACAACACTTATTGAATGAAAACCTATCCTAACCTACACTAACTAGCAAATAAGACTTGTTCAAACAAAACCATTGAGTAGTTTTGTGAAATAGGTTCCCTTTTTTAGCAACTTACAATGCTTGACATATTTATGAGCAACCAAAATAAAGGTGCAACACAAGTAGAAACTCGTTCTACAATGATTTTTGAAAGACATAAGCAAACTTACTCTTGTTTTGAAGTGGTTAATTAGTTTGAAACCATTCCCCTTCAACTACAACTACAAATTCATCTTCATCTTTAATTGTAACCTCATGTGCAAACAAAACTTATGATGCTTTGTTTCACACTATCTTAGCTGGATACTTAGTAGGGCATGTAAGGACCTTTGTAATCAAAATATTAAACTGCATAATTACAATAGTTTCACACATAATTACGCATGATTAAGAACACATTTTATTAATTCAAGAAAGTTGCTCAATATAAAAAAGAATAGATACAAAATGTTATATTTCAACACAGGGTCTAAGTACATAAGATCAAAATGTAATCAAAATATAAGGAATTATTTCCTTTACAAGTGACAATGAGGTTGAATGCAATAATACACAATATACAAAGTTGATGATAATTCCTGACAGGAGCTCCCAATATCTATCACTTACAATCATGTTGAACACTATCGGATGCTGAGAGGTGGGGGGTGAGGGGGGGGTGGGGATGGGGGGGGGTGGGGGAGGGGGGGTGAATCAACATATATAAAAACAAAAACATAATTAACCTTTTTACTTATCATTCATTCCATATACTTTATGCATGAAAGTAACCAAGTGAAATCAAAAAAGAAACCACACAATAACACCAATATTTTTACATGTGGAAAGCCCAAACACAGAAAAACCATGGTGAAAACTATCTCACTATATGAATAACTGAGTTACAATATTTAGGCTAGAGGCCAAGGAGCTCACTACCCCTGAGTTTACTTATAAGTATAAGGTGCAAAACCTTAGGGAAAGATACAAAAGAGACTTTCAAACACTAAAGATCACTTCTTCAGGGAAAAAAAAATACTACAAATACAAAGACATCAATAGTGTTGAATTGTAGAGAACCACACCCATTGAGATATTGATCATAGTTCACAATTCAAAACAATTTTGAAACTATCTTCATCACCACACTATAACACTTTCGGACCACTATACTACTTGACATATACTTTGTACAACACATACAACTTATCTTTTTATGCTCTCCATAATGATTCCGCTCTTTATATATCAACCACAACCTCAAAGACACCTATTAGGTTGGCCTAATTAGGTGTAACCTATAAAAATAAAACAGTCAGCCATAAACAAACTCTAATGCAAATCTGAATGGGAAAATGAGATGTTTGAGGCTTCACACCAAGTTGTCACACCTTCCAGTCCATCCTATATCATTGCTCATAGGTCCACACGCAACCACATGAACCAAAATATTATAGGTCAAGTGAAAAAGATAAAATTGTCAAAGCACATTGTCACAACTTTACACAATCTGGATAATATGAATCATTAAGAGTACTTGTGGATGCCCAAGATAGCATCAATAAATAGTGCCAGTATTAACATTGAATAATCGAACTGCATCACTAGAATACTAGCAAGTATAAGAATGCAATGCATTCTTGTACATTGACACCAGAATGGTCACACTTATCTATCCACCAATTGTGGATTCTATAAAATAGCACCAAATCTCTAAAAAATTTAGGATACATCATTAAAATCCTTTTGGAGCTACCAAAACTAGACTCCACACATTCGCATAACCATACTGAAATCCCACTATAACTGTATTATACTAGACCATACCTAGACCATAAACTATAACCAAAACACTCATCTGAAACAAGAAGTTTGACATCAATGACAACAAGAACACATATCTTCAATAGAGCACACCATGTTAGGAACCAGAAGGACAACTGAGAGGGAGGGTGAATTAGTTGTCAATGAATTTCAACCCAATTATAAATTAATTCAACTTAATACTTAATATCGGTAGACCAATCTTAATGCCGGTTAAACAGATTAACAATGTATATCAATACCGGTGAAACTTAATGCATGGAATAGAAAGAGAAACAATATCCACAACATATAACACACATATTTTTGACGTGGAAACCCTGTAAGGGTAAAAACCACTGTAGGAAACCTTACCCACAATCAGATGATACTATTGCAGATAGTATGTGTATACAAATGGGGTATGCACATGCAGAAAGGCCAACCGCCTAGAGCACACTGCTAAATAATGGGAGTCGCATTGACTACATACCGGTGAAACTTAATGCATGGAATAGAAAGAGAAACAATATCCACAACACATAACACATATATTTTTTACGTGGAAACCTTGTAAGGGTAAAAACCACGGTGGGAAACCTTACCCACAATCAGATGATACTACTGCAGATAGTATGCATATACAAATGGGGTCTGCACATGCAGAAAGGCCAACTGCCTAGAGCACACTGCTCAATAATGGGAGTTGCATTGACTACAGTAGGATGGTTAAATCCTAGAATAATGTACTGCTTCAAAGTGCATCTGCAATGCTGGATTCAGTACCGGTTTAAGCTTTGATAAACACCTTTAAACCTTCCTTCAACCTTCAAATGATGTCTGCTTGATTTGCTCTATGATATGCTCATATGATCTTCAATATTTGCACATACCATGTTACAATACCATACCATGACCATGCCTTCATCTCACAAATGAGATCTTACATTTACCTAAGACCAAATGTGTAGGTCAGCTCACTAAGAATATTGCAATTAAATCAATTACAAATAAGTTTTGATGTGATACAACATGTCAGCTCAATATATTTACAACAATATCCAATCAATAAATCATCTCCATAATGTGTCATGTTGATCTAGAATAGATAACTTATACCGGTCCATAACCTAGACCTATATGTCGGTAACAACAAATATGTCAACCCGATTAGACCAATAACCAAAAAATCAAAACCAAGTATCCAAACCATGTCTTCGACATAATCAAGTGATCTCCAGATGATAACAAGTCATCATTAGTACCGGGGAACCATATAACCTGTCGGTGAGCATATACCGGTGACTGTGCATAAGTCACTGACTTTGCCGACGAACACAATGTGTCAGTTCAACAATAAACCAATATAACCATAGTGTCAAATCAATAATGTAGATCTCCAGAAGGATAAGTGTTGACATCAATGACAAAATCAATGCAACACATCCATAATACCAACAATCTACCCCTTTGGCATTGATGGCAACACTAGATGGAAAAACATCTAAGTGCCAAAGCAAAATGCCAAAAAACCAAAAACCAACAATCTCCAGAATAGATCAATACTAGAAATCAAACCCAAAATACAAAGGGTTTATATCTCTCCCCCAATGAATAATGTTTTTCCATAGATGTCTCTCCCCCTTTGACATCAAATGCCAAAGCAGTTAAGAAGAAATACTAGAACATACAACCAACTACTCCCCCTAAGAAGTAGCTCTCCTCCATCAAAGCCGAAAAAAGATTTCTCTGTTAGTTTCTGCCGGTTTGATGCTAATCTTCAATCATCTAAGTCTCTGTCGGTGAGGGTATACCGGTGACTGTGCATAAGTCACTGACCTTGTCAGTGAACACAATGTGTCGGTTCAACAGTAAACCAATATAACCATAGTGTTAAATCAACAATGTAGATCTCTAGAAGGATAAGTGTTGACATCAATGACAAAACCAATGCAACACATCCAAAATACAAACACACCTTGGTTGAGAACACTGCCGAAGCACTTTACAGCCCAACCACAAAGCATTTGTGCTTCCTCAGAGTTTTTTATGACACGAAGAGCCACCAACCCTGCACGAGGACACCTAGTGAGTCAAAGTAGCAAGGTGATGGAATCTAGTGTAGCATAGTGTATCTACAAGCTAAGATGTTATTTTATCAACACTATGATACGGAAGAAGGTGAAAAATAAAATGATTCAAATAGTAAGCATATACTAAAAGATCAATAGTAACTTTGGCCAAAGTTCTTTCTGAGCCAACTACCAACAGATAGGTTAAAGTAGAGATCAAGCATTCTTTGGAAACTTATCCTTCTTCTCTTGTATCCATACTCGACACTTGTCCAAAAAATACAATATACATTAAATCACACTAATGCATAATTAAACTTGCAAAAGAAACATAAGCATACACGAAAAACACAAGTACAATCAAGAGTACATAAGAGCATTGAAAAGAACATAAAAACTTATAAATGCATGAGTTATGCATATCCCCATGACCACTTAACGCATCTTAAGTCATATTGTTATTCTCAGTTATTCTATGACAATATATCATCAAATCAAGAGGTTATAAGATCATGCCAAAGTTTAATGAAACAAGACATAAACTTCCAAAATATAACTCTATTCAATTCACTATATGTTGAAATCATCAAAGGCTATTATTGATTGATATCCACATATAATATAAGATGATCCAATCTTAAGTGTATAATATGTGACAATTAGAAGAACAATATGCTTTAAAATAAGGGATTCAAAGATGTCCTAATCCAACATGTCACCTAACTACCATATGCATTTCTTATTATTTATGATTCATAATCTTCTTTCTAACACCAAGAAGTGTTTATTTGCCTAAAATAAGATGATCCAATCTTAAGTGTATAATATGTGACAATTAGAAGAACAATATGCTTTAAAATAAGGGATTCAAAGATGTCCTAATCCAACATGTCACCTAACTACCATATGCATTTCTTATTATTTATGATTCATAATCTTCTTTCTAACACCAAGAAGTGTTTATTTGCCTAAAACTAGAGTGAATCATCACTCTCTCTAAATAGTACTACCAAGAAAGAAAGAAAGAAAGAAAGAAAATATAAAAAAAAAAAAATATATATATATATATATATATATATATATATATATATATATATATATATATATATATATATATATACTTCACCCTTATCAAGGTAAGTAAACTAGATACTAAGAGAAACATGATGTAATTTATTCTCAAACTAATGAATCTTTTGACAAATATCTGTCCCTTTCTTCAAGAGGACTATTGTGGGGTGCAACAAAGTGGGAACAAGCTGGCCATGATTGTGCAATGGAACGTTCATTGGATGACATTTCACTTTGCTCATTCTTTGGGCGTGTGGACAAAATCCAAATGTACCTTTTTTTCTATATGTTCAAGTTCAATATTTAGGACTTTGATCAAGGTGGCCGATGCATCTCTCTCTATCAAATGTACCTTTTTTTCTATATGTTAAAGTTTCAACTAGTAAGATTTAGCCAAAGGGATTAATAGCTGGTCAAAGGAAAACTAGACAAAACAGATGAATATTTCATGCATACGATTTGAGGAACGTAACCAAACATGCGATATATTTAGAGAAATCGCCTCAAAGGATCATCCTTTACGACCATAAGCAATATGGCTTTAAAAATATAATCTCTCAGAGGTAAGCTGAATGGCTTTTCAACGTAATTTCCATAATAGGTGGAAGGCCATGGAAATTTTAAGCAAAATGTTCTTGACAAAATTTAAAGAAATTATAGTGGTATTTCTGCATGGAACCGGTATAAATGAAGGCAGTGTATCCACATAAATGAAATGCATGGAGATTACTGGTCTTATCGAAAGGCTTTAATAGATCTATTCATTAATATTTTAGAGTGTATACATTCCACCTTAAAATCTATTCAATATCGAGAAAGCGCTTCAAGCCAAATCCTAAGATATTTGTGAGTGAACTCCTTCCTCATAGAGAAACAATTGATTTAAAAGAGTAGTTGATTCACACTAGCGATTTGGATAGAGGAATTATCGATTGCTGTAATGGCAACGGTCTTGTTAGATCGGATGACTTAAATCACACACATTAAGCTTTGACTTCTAGGTTTAAAAGTGTTAAACATTTAGAGTTGATTGACATTTTCTAGACTTAATATGTTGCTTAGTGTGTGTGGTTTAAGGCTGACCTTGCTGGACATGTATGCAAAATGTGAAGCATAAATAGGGCACATGATATTACAAAGTGTTATCTAAGAAAATTTGCTGATTAGACTTGCAAGAAATAATAATGGAGGTTGTAAAGTAAAAGAAATGACAACCTTTGCCAGTACCTCCATGACTGTGCCAATATTGTTGGCATTAAATTGTCATTGATGTCAACGATTGAGAAGATGCATTGTACAGAGATGCAAACATGATGAATGTCCCAGAGTGAAGATCGGATTGGATAGAGATACAAGATGATGAATGTCCCAGATGAAGGCCAGATTGATAGAGATGGTGCTGTCTTAGGTTGGAAAAATTGAGCAAAGAATAGTAAGAACAATACACGCAAGTTGAATAAGTATGGAGTTTGCATATAGTCAAAGGCCACAAAGAAGATAGAGAAGATAAGCATGGACTTTCCTATTCAGACTTGAAATTGGACAAAGAGGACAAATGCAATAGAGTTGTGAAGGCACTGGGCGAATTGACTTGACTTAGAAAAGATGTTGCTGTAGTACAGTTTATCACATCGTGTTATTCACATGTTGTTACAGGGATAGCAAAACACGCTGTGTTTATTGCCACACATAACACACTGTGTTTATCACCATAGTGAAGACAAAGAAATGTGTTTCACAGTTTTGTAGGTGAAACATTAACTACTACCAAGGTTGTTGCGAAACCACGAGAAGAGAAATAGTTATCGTCATTTCGCAAGCATGGACCCCACCACAGCCAAGTTACTTGTGATATAGTGATGAAAGGGTCTGCAGAGAGAAGAGAAAGGGTTATCACAGTTTTGCAAGTCAACACACCATGTTGACCAAGCCGCTTGCGATATAGCAATAAAAGATAAAACTATCGTAGTTTCACAAGTCAGCATAAAGTGACTGCCAAGGCCTTTGTGATAGAGCGAAAAGAAGGAAAAAAGGCTATCACGGTTTCACTAAATAGGTATTTCACCCAATCCTCCAATCTGTGATATTGCAATAAATGGAAAAAGTGGATGTTGATAGAAATAAGGTCCACATGAGCATTGGCCAAGGGCAACCCAATGAGGAAGAAGGAGAAGCTGACGACGTGGCATGTATGCGGTAAATCAAATTTTGTTTGTTGAAAGAAGGGACATTACCGATTGAGAATAGCTGTATGAACACACCAAACCGGTGGTTAGCTGTCAAATCTTATCTGATCATAAAGATAAAAGTTGAGAGGGCAGTTGCATTTAATGTCTATGTTCAAGGAGAATAAGTAGATGATCAGTTGAGTGGCTTGCAAGAAGATCTACAATCTTCAGTTGATAAGATATCAAAATCTATGAGTAGATGAAGATTACTAAAGATAGCAATCTGAACATGGAGAATTCTTAGAAGATGGAACAGATGCATTTAATAACATGGCAGCTATCTGTTTGCAAGAAAGATGTAGAGGATCAAATTTTGTGCACATCAAGAAGAACATTTATTATTCTGACCTTGGTGAGAAGGTATGTGTGTGCTCGAGCCAGAGGTAGTCAATGGAAGGTAGAGATCGTTGAAAGTGAAGGAAGGTGGCATTTAATTTGGACAACTGTAGACTAAGAAGAAGAGACAAGAAATATTATTTAATGGCTGGAATAGTTTTTTTTTTAATTACGTTTTTGGAGGGAAATATTAAGAGTATGTAGATAACCACTAAGTGAAGCTAGTGGACATGAGTGGGGGTGGTGGAGGAGTGTGCAAAGATATAGAAGGGTGAATAATGTGTGTGAGGAGTAGGCATGC